>NW_001855825.1:127622-154918 GCF_000209125.1 Entamoeba dispar SAW760
ATATGAGGCTTGAGTCTTTACATGTTTTACATCACCATAATAAACGGTATCTGGGTGAGAGTACCAATCACCTTTATATTCATTTGTTACAGGGTCATATCTTGGTTTACAAGTAGTTGTGTCATTCATATATTCATAGTACTCAGCTTCATAAACTTGTTTAGATGGTTCACTAATTCGGAAACTACTAATAATAGTAGAACTTATAGTTGGTGAAAGAATTTTTGCAAGATCCATTCCCAAATCAACATACCCTCCTCCATTTTTTACTAAAATTACACTGATTGGGAACTCATTCTCATCAAACAAATGAATACATTTTGCAAGTGTTTTTGTAGAGTTTTCACGATCTTCATCACTAAAAGAAAATGATTTCAAAACAAAAATGTTCATCTTTTGTTCATGATCTACTTTACATGAGTACATCCCATCTTCTGATTGAAGATCATAAGGTGTTCTTTCTTCTCTTTTAATATGTCTTTCTTCAATATCTTCAAGTGTAAGAGGACTATAATCATTTCCATTTAATTTTCTATTAACAATTGATTGTGCTTTTTTAGTTAATGAATAGAAAGGAATGTACAACATTTGATATGATACATCACATTTTTCTCCATTACTCCACTCAATAGATAATACAGTACTTAATTCTTCTTGTGATAATGCCATTGAATTTAATGAACTAAACGTAATACTATTGAGGGCTCTAACAAAGTTACCATGTGGAGATTTCATTCTTCCATGTTCCTCGCCAAAGGCTCTAATATATTCGAGAACACTCTTTCCATTAATTTTACTTACAGGAATATCTTGATTATTCTTAACAACATCAGGAATAGTAACATTATAACTAGTAGATTTTAATACAAATTTGACACTCTTATCATTTAAAATAACAATGTCAAATGGAAGAATGAAATAAAATGAATCAACTAAGAAATTATTACCGTCATAATCTGATTGTGCAGTTAATGAAAAGTGAAGGTCATGTGCATTATATACTACTGATGTTAAACTTCTAAAGAAATTATATCCTTCTGTTGAATTAACATCAATAGAAGCTAATTCTTGATCAAGGTCAAGTGATTTATGATATTGACTATCAAAAGATGGTTGTGGTGGGTTTTTAAGAATGTCCTTATAGACATAACCTTCTAATTCTTTCTTTATTTCTTCTACAACTTTTGTATTAAATAATGGATTTGTTTTCGCTGAGTTAATACATTCAAATGCATCCTCAACAGAATAAACCATATTCTTTTTCATTTGAGAGCATTTTAAAGCATATGAAAGAATGAAACAAAGGAATATAAGAAGCATTATAAGTAAATTTGAGAGTTCTATTGAAAAAGAATATTCTTTTCAGCAGGGTTTAACATTAAAAACACTTTGGTATTATTCATTTATTATGAAATAATCTTTTTCTTATAAATAATATTAATTTATTATTATACATTTCTTTATATCTCTTATTATAATATTTTTTTCTATTAATTAATATATTATTTTTTAACTAATAAAGAATATACTTTATAAATAAGAAAAGGAAAGGTTGTAAAATCTAATCCATAAGCATTTAAATATTAACAACCTTATTAGCACGTAGACCGCTTATATAACAGACACTTTACGTAAGTAGTTATACCATAAGCTAGGTGTTTTTTTTTTGGTTCATTGCAAGGAATTTTTTATAAATACAAATAATTCATGTAAAAAATAATAATAATCAAAAATAAAATTTATAATAAGAATATGACAAGAATGAAAATAATGGCTATTAATTTTCATAAATTAATATAAAAAAAGAGTTAACTCATTAATTTGCAATGTCATTACAACCTTGATAAAGAAGATTTTATCAAGTCAAAAAATTAACAAACATGTACTTAAATGGTTTAAATAATTAGAAAAGTTTTAGAAACAAAGAGATTAAAATTAACAACCAAAGTTTTAAACATTTTATGTTTATAAACAGGAGTTATTTTTAATAATTGAATGTCATACCTTTTATTAATTTATTAATGTTAAAATAATTGAAACAGAGCAATGAACTTAAAATTTTAATAAATAAGTTTATTTAACTATGAGCACAAAATTAAATAAAAGTAAATGAATTAAACACAATAAATCAATTTTTTCATTCGAATAAAATTTATTTATTAAATAACAAAAAATTTTAGAAAAATAAACAAAAGATAAATGTTATTTAGACCTGTTGATAATTTCTGGTTGAAGTTGTGAATGAATTGAACAATAAGTGTTAGAGAATTTCTCTAAACAACGTTGGTGAATATATTTGTTACAATTAGAACATTTAAATGCTTCTTCAGTATTTTTAATTGTGCTACTACAAACAGAGCATTTAGAGTCGCAATTTATTGAAAGAAAACAATGACCTAAAGGTGTTTTTTCAATATATTCGTTCTCAAGATAAGAAAAAGAAGATATTAATCGTTGGTCTGTAGGAATATTTTCTATAGGATAAGTCATATCTATTATTGCAATATCTCCATTGTCATCTTTTTCCATCCAAATATTCCACAATAATTTTCCATTATAATTTCTTTGAACTATATAAGCAGTTTTTGAAGTAATTAAGTACTTTGTTGAAAAAGAAGTAACTAATGTATTATTTTCATTATTAAAAACTAATATTTGACTTGAAATAAATGAAATAATTATATATTTTGGAATTTTCATAATTGATGTAACACTTCCATAAGTTAAAGGATATTCATATTTTTGTAATAATATTCCAGTATCTAAATCTAATACACAAACCATTCCATTATAATCACCAGTCCATAAAGTTTGATTTTCTTCACAAATAGTAAGACAAACAATTGAATTATAATGGAATGTAGAAAATGTTTTTAATAATTTTCCTGTTAAATAAGAAATAACATAAATTTCATTTTTACCTTGAAATGAAGCATAAATATTACCATGAGATAATGCGATTAATGTGATAGGTGTTATTAAAGAATTATTATCTATTTTTATTGTTATTTCATTAATTTTATCTAATTTAAGAGGGTCATAAACTTCTATAATACCATTTTGTTCTCCAATAAATAATGTTTCATTTGAAATAGTAATAAAACTACATCTTTTAGTTTCTAAACTTTTGACAATTTGTTTAGTTTCAATATCTATCATATGAATAACAGAAGTTGTTCCAAGATAAATATAATTTTTATATGTTCCTATATGTTTAATATCAGGAAGTGATATGTTAATTTTACTAATATTTGATTGTAATGTATTTGTATTAATTTGTATAACATTTCCAATTTTATCTATTGACCACATTTCATTAATTTGTGGTATAAATAATAAAGAACCAACACCTTCCATAGTTATTTGTTTTTTAATAATACCAGTCAATGAACCAATTTGAATTGGACTATCAATTTTTTTTGAAAGAAACAAGTCATAATTTTTAATTAAACATTCAAATGAATCATTTTCTACAGATGCAAAATCAACATTATCTTTTTGTGGTAAAAAACATTGACATATAGCTGTAGACAAATTAGATTCACTCATTCTATTTAATCTTTGATTAATAGCAATAACATTCATCAAAAATAAATATCTCCCAAGAGTATTTCTATGTTCAATATTTAAAGAATCAATAAATAATATAATTTGTTTTCTCATTTCTTCACGGTCTTTCTTTCTAGATATTTCAATAAATAATTTATATGATTCTCCATTAATAAATCTTGGATTCATTTCCATTAATATACTTTTTAATAATCCACAAATTGTTCCTGTAGGATATTCTTTTAATTTTATTTTACTTCTAAAATCATTGTCATTTAATTTTTTCATTAATTCTTCTAATTGGTATTGGTCTGGTGGTTTTCTAAATAACCCATCTTCAGTTAATCCTTTATTAATAATTTCATTAATACATTTATTTAATACATCTGGAACAATATCAATACATGAATTTAATTGTTGTAATTGAAATAATTCTTCAACTGAAGATCCTATATATTTATTTTTCTTTATAACTAACTTTCTGTTTGTTAATTTAGTTGCAATACAATTACTAAATTCAAAATTACATAAAGTAGTTGTATCAAGTAATGAAAGTGTTTCTTTTAATAAAGAACTCCATTCAATAACTTCACTGTCATGTTGAATAGCAAAATAAAATTCTTTACGATAATTTGAATCTTTTGTTATAATATGAAGATCTGCTGCAAATGCATTATCTTGTGGTAGAAGAATTTCTATGTCAGCATTTACTAATCTTTTAGAATTAATAAAGTCACAAGGAATTAAAATATTTCCTGTGTAAGCAAATAACACAAACAATCCAATAATTGTATAAAATAAATAACATTTTTGATACCTACAAATACTATCATTTGTTTGTAATTTTAGAAAGGCTATTCCAGCATGAAGAATAGAATCTTCAGTTAATTGTTCAAATAAAGGATTCCAAATTTCTACTGAAGGATTGTATTGACAAGCAGCTTTAAATATATTAAGAATATCATGGTGAATTAAAAATGATTCTAAATAATCAATACTACGTAATAGTTGTGAGCTAAATATTATTGAAGTTTTTAAATTAGATTTAGCCCATAATAAATCACTTAAACTTATAGAACCATTTGTAATACTTTGAGATGAATTAGTTCCTTTAAATTGAATCAAAATTTCTTGTACTTCAACTTTTCTTTGAATATCTTGACGGTCAGATTCAAATAAAGGGATATAAACATTTATGATTGATATAATTTTAATAAACACATCTTCTAATGAATTATTTTCATTCTCTTCATATATTTTTTTGCAAATCAATGAATTTTTATTCATTTTTTTAATTAATGATTCAATACTTAATACTTCTTGAATAAATTTTACTAATTTGTCTACTCCATTTGTATTTAAATAAACAACAATAGGGCAAAATAAATTATTTATATTATTTTGTATTAATTGATAACAACAATTAATAATTTCATGTAATCCTGTGATATTATCTAAAACATTTTTAAATTCTGTTTGGTTATAATAAGAATCAACGCTCAACCCTTGAACTGAAATTTTATTAATACTCCTAAGTGTTTCTTCACTCGCTGTCTTTAATGTGTTTTCATCTTTTTGAAGTGTTGCATAAAGAGCAATAATTTGGTTAGCTAATTTAATAAATAATTCCATTTCAGATAATAATTTTTCTGTTGTTTGTTGAATGTATTTCCTTACAATAGGTACTGTTGTTTCAATTTGAGGTACAGAAACGATTCCTTTTTCGTTAAGTATTTGTAATAGTGATTGCCTTGGAGAATATTCTGATGATGATAATGTGTTAATTTGAGAGGTGTCTAGTGTTAATCTACGTGTAGGAAAAGATGATGACTCTTTAATTGAAGAAGAATTCCGTGATGATCCATGAGAATGATGACTACTAGACCGGAGCGGAGGAGAACAACTTTCTGCGTGTTCCATTTAGTTATTTTGAGTTAGTTTTTAGTAGTGAAACCTGAAAATTTCAAAAAAAGTTTTATAATCTAAAAATAAAAATAGTTTTAATAATAATTCTTTTATTAATAAGAAATAGTATGAAAAAAAAGAAAATGTTTATCGCTTTTTACAATCTTTTGATAAGGAAGATAAACAACTGCCATGAATAGTTATTTGACAATCTAAAACGTTAGTAATAGAATTCTTGAGATTAAAAAAAAACAAACAGCGACAAATGAGATCTCGAGGAGTTAATGGCTTATGACATATCAAACAATTTGCTTGAACATGAAAAGTGTTAGGTATTAATGAATGGTTCAGTGTTGACATACTTTCTGGGATATCAACAAAGAAAGGTGTTAATTTAATTGACGTACATGGAGATGGTGAATTTAAATGATATTGAAGAATAGAATTAGTTGTTCCAACAAGTAGTGTTTGATCTTCATAAACCAGTAATGATGTTGCCATTGAAAGAGGAGTAAAAATAGATAATATCTGGTAATTAAATTTATCAATAACAAGAATAGTATTATTTGATGTTAGGGCATAAACATGTTGTATTCCAACAACAATATCTTTAATTGTTCCTTCAAAAGAAACAATAATTTCAAGTTCATTTCCATTAGTTTCGTTAAGAACAGAAATACTACCATCATTAAATCCAATAAAAATAAGTTCGTCTTTAGCAACAATAAATGTTATTTCTTTATTCATATATTCGACAATCTTTTCTTTTAACAAAGATCCTTTTGTATCATAGAAACAAATTTGTTTGTTATTAATAATAACAATAAACCCAGACTTTGTTTTTGTTGTTTTAACAGTATCTACTCCACATATATTTACAGTGGAGATAATATTAAGTGAAGCAATATCAATAAATTCTATTTTTGTTTTAAATACAATTAATAAAACTCCTTTAAAACCGGTGATAGTAATACTGTCTTTTACTTCTATTGTTTTTATCTCCATTTCATTAATTCTTGTTAAATTATTTTTATTTAATATTAAAACATAATCACCACTACAACACGAAGTAAAATAGTCATGAGGTAAAGTAATAGTACTTAATTTATCTCCACTTTTCATAAACATACTTCTTTGAAGTAAAATAATAACTTTTTGTGTATGAAGAAGATATAACTTTCTAATTGGTTCTTTCATAAGACTTATTTTAATTAATGTCATTGGAGTATTATTTAGTGAATAATAAGAGATAAGATCACCAATACAATCAAAAATAAATTTTATTCTTTGAGAATCAAAACATTTCTTTTTAAAAGATGAATCACAAACTATTTGTAAGATTTTCATTCCATCTTCATCAGTAAAATTTTCATCATTTCCATTATTAATAAAACATGTTATTAAAAACAAAAAAGATAATAATACACTTCTTGATACTTCATCTTTAGACTCAAAAAAATCATTAAGACCTGTTAATTCAAATTCATTTTGAGTAAAGTCTATTCTATTAAAGAGTTCAATATCATTTTTATTTAATAATTTAGGTTTAATATTTTTAAAATAATTAATAAAAAATTCAGTAATTTCATCTATTGGTACTGTAGCTAAATCAATATTAGGATTATTTTGAACTATTTTTTTTAATGTCCCTTTTGTTTTTAATTTGAAATAATTCTTTACTGAATTACATCCCCTAAAAATTAATTCTTTTGTTACTCCAAATATTGTTGTTGGTAAACAATCACTTAATTGTATATTAACTGGTATTTCATTATTATTTGTATTTGTTTTAACACATCTTAACATATCGTCATGCCATAATAGTGTTGTTAATAAGTTATTAGAACAAACACAATACGATTTATTTGTGGCTTTATTTTGAAACGATAATATACACCATCCACTTACCCATAACTCTCCATCTTCTCCTGTTATATTTCCAATAATCAAATTATCAATAGATATCCATATTGATTCAATAATACAATCATGTAATGGTATTATATACATTTGTAATCCTGTAGGATAAAGAATTAATACTGCTTTGTTCATTAACTTTTCATTAAATTTATCTATTTGTTTTAATAATAAATTTCCATGTCGTATAATAATTCCTTTACTTTCATTTAAACCTGTATGAATTGTTCCTAAACTATTAGATACACAATATAATTCTTTAGAATATTTTCTCATTTCTTGTAATTGAATATCACCTTTAGCAATAGTATTAAATACCCATTGATCAAGCATTAAACTATTTTCTAACTTACTTCTTTTATGAGACGTTCTTAAATCAACTCTTTCACAAGTTAAAATACTTCCCATAACAGTCATAAATTGTTCAATGTCTTTATCCAATAATTCTATCAATAATGAAAATTCTTTTAATATAATGCTTGCGTGTTTAATTGATTCTGGAAGTACTCTTGCTGGAAGGTCAGAAAAAGATTCTACACATAAAGCAGAAAGAACAATAGGGTATGTATGAAAACATAACTTTCCATCAATAAGAAAAGAACAGATTAAAGGTAACGGAGTAGGTTTTGAAAGTGCTACTAATACCATTGACATTTGTTTTAATAATATTTCACGTAAATTTAAAGGAAGTACTTCTGCGTATTTTGAAATGAATTGAGGAGAATTTGTAACTGAATCTAGTACTTGAAATAGTTGTTTTGATTCTGTTACAATTGTATTAAATGAAGTTGATATAATTTCATTTAATCCAATTGAAATAAATTTATTACTAATACTTCCACTCTCTTTACTAACGCTTTGTGTAGGTGAGTAAAGTGAAGTAGCAGAACGAGAACTCCAAGAGTAACGAGAACGAGTTTGCTAAAAAGTGAGTTGAATATTGATTTTTTTTTAGATGAAACTAAATCAAACTGAAGTTTTTTTTCTTAATGAAAGTCTATTAAGAGAAGGTGAAATAGTAAGAATAATAGGATTATTTCGTTTGAACATAATGGAATTATTAGTAAAAGAAAGATCATTTTATTCATTTAATGTAAAATTTCAAATGAATAAAAACTAAAAAAATTATAAAAATCTGAAAAGTATTTCCTGTTCATAACTTATGAATTCAAAACAACTTCCTCTTCTTTGTTATTATAAAATTATTCAATACGCACCCGACTCCATACGCTTTGTTTCTAAAAGAATTTTTTATTGTTTTATTTATCAATCACCAAAATGTGATTTAGAAATCTTAAATTATTCTCAACAACAACAACTCCCTCTTGAATTAAGAAAACTTGTTGTTGATGGTATTTTTATTAGTAAAATCGCTAAGCAATTAGAAAAATGTCAATGGCTTCAATGCTTAAAAATAGTACGATGTGATGCAAGCAATGAAATTATACCTTCAGTTAATATACATCAAGTAACTTATTTAACAGTAGAAGGTCTAAACATTAAAAGAATAAAATGTTTGATAGAATCAATAAATAAAGGTATTCTTATATTAGATAAATTAGATAATGAAATTTTAGTTAATCCTAAAGTTAAAATATATCTTTCTCAAAGAAAAACATTAGGAAAAAGATGTTCACTAACTGTTGACAGAATCTATCACAATGAAGACTTGGTTCTTTCTTCCAACAATTGGAATTTAAAGAAAGCAAATAATATCGATCAACTTATTCATAACTACCTCCCTTTTAATATGCAATTAAAATACTCAAAAGAATGTCTTAAAATAAAAGATTATGATTTGTTATTTAATTTAATAATAAGAGATAGTTGGCAATTCTTATTTTCTCATTCTCCAATTGATTTAAAACAACTTCATATCATTCAATATAAAATAATAAATGATTCTATACTTAAATTAAATAATACAACTCATTTAACATTGGATGTTCTTCAAGAAAATTCTGAACGTTTTATTGTGAAACACCCAAAACTTTTAATTGATGACACTTCATTAGTTCACTTATCTTTAATTCATCCAGAAATACCTCCTATCCAAACATTCACTAATTTAATTTCTCTTAACCTTGAAGATTGCGTTGGTTCTCTTCAATGTCCTAAAAGCATTCGTTCTATAAAACTGTCTCACTCTTCTTTTGATCTTGTTGTATTCTCTATTTATTTAAAACACTTAGAAATGAACAATGTTTTTGCTTCTACAATGAACTTTGAACAAAGACTTGGAAATCCACAACTTGAATCTATTCTTTCTATTGACACTGATTGTTCTTCTTTATTCCAGTTTCCTAAACGACTAATTTGTTTGACAAAAATGGTTATGACAAATTCTTCTTTTAATTCATATCTTCCTCCTTCATTAAAATATATTGAATCAGATAATATTATTAAATTTGATCTTGTTAAAGACTTATCTCAACTAACATGCATATTAAACAATGGAAATAATGTTTTTATTCCTCACATTAGTTCTTTTATTGGAAATGGAGAATTTACTGAGACATTATCAATAAGTTCTGAATTTATTCAACTTCAAGGAGAATTTGAAAATATTATTCTTGAACCTTCAGTTCAATCTGTTAAAATAAAGAAAAGTATCATTGGTTCTCTTAGATTCAATACTACATTAAAGACTCTCTCAATGAACAAGGTTTTTGATAAAGAAGACAACTATTTTGATTTATCAACAACTAACTTTTATTCGTTAACTCAATTGTGTTCGTTACAATTAATTAAAATCAAATTTGATGAAAGTAAATTACCTAAAACTAACTATTTGTAATTTAATTCTTTAATATCTCATATTAATTAAAACTCATTTGTTTTAAGTAGTAGTTTAGGTCTTATAATTTTAGCACTATCATTTGTGTTATATTTGTTTATAAAATAGGGTTAAAAGAGGTGTCAAATAAAAACTTCTCAAAAACAGAGTTATTTAAATAAAAATAAACCAATGAACAATCCTTTGAAATATTCAAACAATCCTTAAGATTTATTTAAATAACTCTTATTGGTAGAATTATAGAGAACATCAAATTTATGACTCTCTTAATACATAAAATAAAAAGGTTATGTTACTGTTTTAAATGGAAATCTTTGAATGACTACCAGGGTAATACAACAAGAAACAAAACAAGTACTAATATTATATTTTGTCTATTTCTTGAAAGTTAATTTTAAAATTAAATTATACTAAATAAACATATAAGATAGTAACATTATAATAAAATAATTCTCATATACAAAATAATATAACTCATCATTATTAAACATATTTAACATTAATCATATCAATATTAATAATAAATGTTAATAATATGAGAAATAAATTATGTTAGAAAGTAAAATAACCATATTAGAATCAAAACTACATTAAATCATTTGAAAGAAACATGTTGATTATATATAATTTACTTTTGAAGTTCTTTGTTCTTGACTTTGATTCATAAAATGTACATTATAAAATCAATGATTATGGTTTGTAATTATTTTATCAAATAAAGTAAGGTATTAAAAAGAAATAAGTAATAGTTATTTGAATCAAAGAATAAAAGAAAAACATTTATATGACTCTCAAATATTGAATAGATAAAGACATATATAACACAAATATTTATTTTTTGTTATTTTTAAAGGAAATAGAAATGTTTTACACAATAAATGAACTTGAAATGGAACTTTGATAAAAACACTTAACAAAATAAAATGGATTTAGAATCATTTGAAGTTGTACCTAATGTAAATCAATTTGTGTTAGAAACGTTATCAGATAAAGAGCTTGGACTTATTAAGAAAGTCAATGAATTAATTCATGGAACACCAACAGATATTAATAGAGGATATCAATTTTTACATGACGGAATAGCCCGTCCAACATTTGTACAATTATTACTTAAAGTAAATCCAGCAATGTACCTCTACCCACTCCAAACTAAACCTATTGGTGATTGTACTTCTGTCATCAATTTAGTATTAAGCTTTATCTACCAAATGCTTCAAACTGTACCCATTGAATACAGTGATTTGTTAATGAATCCAAAAGCTAATTTAGCAATGTCATTTAGAATGTTGTTAAGTGATCATACACTAATTGGAACACACCAACTTGCATTAGAAGTATTAAATCAATTACCTGTTAATGACTCATTGATAGAACTTATTGAGCCATTATGTCAACTAACTACAACACAACACATCTCTCTTAGTGTACAATTATTAAAAAGGATTCTAACAACAAAAGAAACTTCAAATTGTTTTATTCAATTTAAATGTATGAAATACATTAACTTAGCATTATTTACCTCTAACTCTAACGAGAAAATGACACTTATTGAAATACTTGTTTCCTTGTTTAAAGGTTGTGATGATTCTTCTAGAATTGCAATTGCCAAAGAAGTTATTGATAGTGACATACTAAAACATGGATATTCCATTTTCACATGTGGGTCATTAGAAATGAAGACAGAATTCATTAAATTCATTATTCATGTATCATATGCTGAAGAATCACAAGAAGATATAATTAAAAGTGGAATTCTTCCTTTAGTGATATCATTGTTAAGTGAACAAGATACAAAAACAATCATTTCAATTATGTTATTGATACAATCAATGACTGAAAATCATAATCATATTGAGGAGTTCATAGGAGTAGGAATAGTGTCATATATCAGAAAAATTCTTCAGAGATATCCAGAATCATTAGAACAAAAAGTAGTTATTATAATAATGGATGTATTATTAAATATTAGTACAAATGAAAGGATATTAGATGAACTCATACTATTTAAAGTAGATGAAATTATTGAAGATGTTTTGAAGAACCAAGTTGTTGATCGTGTGAGAGAACCTAGTATTACAATTATAACAAGAATTAAAGCATATCATAATCGGATTAGTTTAATTAATGATCCAAATTCTCAAGAACAATATGAAGCACATGAATTTTTAGGACGAGTAATTAATATTTATAAATACAAATTACAACACATTGATGAAACAAGTCAAGAAGGTAAATTAATTAATAATCGAATTGTTATTTTAAAAACTAAACAAAATTTCTTTGTTCAACAATACAATAAAGAATTTGATATTAGTAGTTTACAAATTGACAATGTTGAAACATTAAATTTGGATATATATTTAAATGTATCAGAATCATTAGAACATTGTAATGAAATATTACCTAAACCAAAGATGGAGATTATTCAAATTAGTGGAATTGAAATGCAAGATTTAGAAGAATTCTACTTTCATCAATTAAACACTATTATTAAGAAAAATACAGAAATACATATCTTTAAATCAGAACAAAAATATCTTAATATTATTGATCAATTTGTTAGTGGATTAATTGATCCATTAAGTGAAATATGCAGTACAACAGAAAAACAAACATATTTTAATGTTATTGAGAAAATTCAAACAATAATTGCTCAAATTCAAGATAATATTCCTGTTGGTTCAAAATTTGATATCTTTTTAGAAAAATACTTGGATGGATTATCAAATAATGCTCTATATAAAACATATGCAATCTTTATTAATGCACAAGATAGAAATACATTTGAATATCCATTAAAAATAGCTGAATTAGTTGATGCATATGAAAAAGAAGGAATGAAAGTATTTGATGTTATGGCTATTATATATCAACACATCACAATGCTTCATGATTATTTTGATATACTTATATTTACTCATAAATATTCACCATATATTCAACTTATAGAAAAATGCAAAGAAAAAATGAAAATAGGACAAGAAGCAATGAAAACTATCACTGAAAAAATTAATCTAAATTACCTTTCAATTTCATTAAAGAAAATAAATAATCAATATAATGATGATATTAAAAAATTTGAGAAAGTATTGTTGAGGTATCATGGATTATATTGGGTTACAATGATTTTAGTTGATAATAATCTTATATTCCTTACAAAAATGGATAAAGGTTATAAAATAAATCAAGTATTTGATATGAATAAAATGGAATTAATTGGAGTAATGCAAAGTGAAAGAAATAATAAAGCAATATTTACAGTTGATGGAGAATCAACAGATATAATTTTTTTCTTATCTCAACAATTATTTGATTGGAAAAAAGTTTTTAGAGAAATTATTAAAGGAACTATATATTAAATATATAACAAAAATAAGAAATTTTTTGGTATTTAATTTTTTTGTTAATCAAATAGTTTAAATTAGTAGAATAAAAACTATTTTATTAAAAAGAAAGAACTTAAAAAAAAAAAAAAAAAAAAGAAATTAATATAAGATTATATGGAAGAAAAAAGTAAACGTGGAGATATTGATGATTATTCTGTTATGGAAAATGATCTTTATATTGAAAAAGTAATTTTATTTCAACAAAAAGAATGTTGTTCTGCAACACATATTAATGTACCAAAATGTAAAAAATTTCTTACACGAATTGTTGCTGCAATGAATAAAGGAGATATATTTAATGATGAAGAATCTACAGAAATTTTCTTTGCATTAACTAAATTATTTATGTCAAAAGATTTAACAATGAGAAGATTATTATATGTTGTTCTTAATGATATGATTCCTATGACATCAAATTCATTTATAATTGTTAATAGTGTATCAAAAGATCTTAGTGATAAAATAGATTCATTTAGATGTAGTTCATTACGTTGTTTAAGTAGATTAATGACTCCACAAATAACTCCAAGTATTGAAAGATTTTTTAAACAAACATTAGTTGATAGTAATTTATCAGTACAAATAGCTTCATTAATTTGTTGTCTTAAATTACCTATTGATATTGTTCAAAAATATTTACCAGAAATAAATTCATGTGTAGATAGTCCTAATGCATTAGTACAATATCATGCTACTAGGTTATTTTTCTATATTAAACAAAATGATCAACATTCATTATTAAGATTTATTACTACTAAAGCTACATCAATTACATCTTGTTTTGCCCAAATGGAATTAATAAGAATAGCATTAAAATTATATCAACAAAATATAACAAAAGATGAAAGTATGATAAATTTTATTGTTAATATTACATCAGGTGCAACTGATATGATTATTGTTGAATCACTTCGTGCATTAATTAAAGTAAATCATACTAAAGGACTTATTAAACTTATACCAAAACTTCAAAAATTATTACAATCATCTTCAACATGTACAAAATTTGCAGGTATTAGAATTGTTAATGAATTAGCTGTAAAATCACCAGAAGTAATTATTAATTTGAGAAGTGATATTGAATCATTAATAAAAGAAAAAAATCGTGCTATTGTTACTTTAGCTACTTCAGCTGCTTTAAGAATTGCTACAGAAAAGAATATAGAAAAATTATTAAAGAAAATTGGTAAATTTATTCAAGGACTTCCAGATACATTTAGAATACAAGTATTAGATACTATTGAACAAACAGCTACAAAATATACAAATAAACATTCATTTTTATTAAATTTCCTTGGAGGATTATTAAATATTAAAGGAATTAAATTTGTTAATGCAGTTATATCTGTAATGTATAATATTTATTGTATATCAAATGAATTAAAAGAACAAATGTTACTAATTTTAGGAGATTTTATTGAAGATTGTCAATATGAACAAATTATTCAACGAGTTATTAATATTATAGGAGAAATTGGTCCAGAATGTGATAATCGTATTAAATTAATGAAAACTATTTATAATAGAATTATATTAGAAGGTCCTAGTGTACGTGCTACAGCTGTTTCAGCATTATATAAATTTATTAAAAATGAAGAAGATGTGAATAATGTAATAGATTTAATGAAAAAATGTATTACTGATGAAAATGATGAAGTAAAAAGTCGTGCATTATTTTATCTTAATATTATAAATTCAGAAATTACTATAACATTAGAGAAATGTATTATTGATGAATTTCCATTTGATAATATTGAAATAGCATTAAATCAATATCTTGAAAATGGAAATTTTGAAACAGAATTTTCATTTAATTCAATTAGTAAAGTTACTCAAGAACAAATTCAAAATCAAGAAGAAGAACAAAAGAATCAACAAATTGAAAATGAAAATCAAAAGAAAATGGAAGAAATTTTTGGTAATTTAGGTAAACCAATTAAAAGTTATCCTGAAATATTAATTAGTGGAATTGATACTGAATATCAAGTTTCTGTAACAAAAATATTATATGAAAAATATATTGGTTTAAAATATATGATCAAAAATACACTTAATGAATATCAATTAGAAAATGTTGAAATTAATATTATTGGACAACTTAAACATTATAAAATGGTTAAAAATATTAAAATTAATATTCTTCCACCACAATGTGAAGATATGGCTGTT
This sequence comes from Entamoeba dispar SAW760, assembly GCF_000209125.1. NCBI lineage: Eukaryota > Evosea > Mastigamoebida > Endamoebidae > Entamoeba > Entamoeba dispar. The sequence continues at coordinate 143,346 of NW_001855825.1, forward strand.
ATTATACTTGAAAAAGATAAAAATGAACCAGAAAATATTCCATTACAAATGAATTATACAATGAGAGAAATTAATACTATTACTGGAGAATTAACTGAAAGTATACAAGAAGATGAATATCCATTAGATTCAATTCAAATTAAAATGTCTGATTTTATTCAAGAATATTATGTTAAAAATTGGAATGAAGAATGGAATAAAATTCCAATCCAAAATGAAAAGAAAACAGTTATTAAATTCCAAAATGTTTCTACAATTAAAGAAGCTATTGAAAAATTAAAATTCCATTTTGAATTAGGAGTTATTGATAAAAGTGATATTGTTTCTGATGATGCTAGGAAACATATTTTATATTTGGCTGGAATAGTAAAAGGTGAAATAGTCATGATTCGGGTAAGATTGATGATTGATAAAACTAATCAAATTCCTATTGAAGTATGTATTCGTTCTCCATCATTGGAATTATCACAAAGTCTTTATGAAACTTTATAATGATAAAAAGATCAATTTAATTGACTTTGGTTTAAAAGATTTTTAATAATATTTTTAGATTCCATTAAATTAAAATACTCAAAATTAATAAAGAGAAATGATTTTTTTTTTTTATTTATAATTTTTATTATCTAAAATAAATTAAAAGAATCTTTAAAAAGAAATAAATCCTTTATTAAAATGAATAAAATTACTACTCAAATTATGGAAAATTTAGCTGTTAAAGCTGATAATAAATTTTGTTTTGATTGTGGTAAAGGAGTTTGTTATTACTATTTTATATACATATTCTCTTTTATTAAATAATATTCATATTTATCTCTTTTAGGGTGCAACTTTTGTTGTTTCAAATTTCAATATTTTCGTTTGTCCAACTTGTTCAGGAATTCATATGGAATTTGGTCATAGAGTCAAATCTGTCTCATTAGCTATTTTTTCAATGGCTGAAGTTGATGCTATTAAAAAATCTGGTAATAGTGAAGCAAAGAAAAAATGGCTTATTAATCGAAATCCTTCTTTACCACTCCCTAAACCAAATGATATTGAAAATATCAGAATCTTTATTAAAGCTTGTTTCATCGAAAAACAATGGACAACAGAAAATATACAAAACACACATCAACAAACAACTCCTACCTCTCCACATTTTCAACCCCCTTCTCCAAAACAAAGTAAATCACCTCTCTCTCCACCTAAATCAACTATTAAAACTAGATTAAGTATTAATTCACATCAAACAAATTTTTTTAATTTATTGGATTCTAATGTACAACCACATTCTACAGTATCAGAAACTGTCCCTACTTTTGACTTTGTTCAAACTTCTTCTACTTCTTCTACTCAACCAATTTCACAATCCCCTTCTATTCAACCACAACCTATTATAAAGAATAAATATGATATTTTAGCACAAATTCAACTAGAACAACAACAACAACCATCTTCAATAACTACTAACTCTGTTTTTGATTTTGTTGATTCAAAACAAGTTTCTCCTCAGTCTTGTATTCAACTCACTAATCCTCCTCCTCCTCCTCAAAAACCATCTCAACAATTCCAAACAACATTTGATTTCAATCAATCTTCTTCTCAACCAGTTGTGTCTCAATCAACAAACAAACATGAACAAGTATTTGACTTTGGTCAAACAACATTTGATTTTACTACAAACAATCATCCAAAGGTTACTCCAACAAATACATCGCCATTCACTTTTGACAAAAACTCATCTTTCAATGAAGCATCAACCCAATCACAACAACTACCAATTAAGGTTATCCCTCCAAAAGTCAGTCCTCAACATAACTCTATTAATAATGACTCTTCTAAAGAAATCACCCAGAACCCTTTAAGCAAACCTCAAACACCAGAAACATTTGACTTTAACTCAAGTATTCCTAAACCACAACCTGCTTCTGTCATTAGATCAAGAACAAACACATTTAATTTTGACCAACCAAAACAACCTTCTACAAATAGTCAAACATTTGACTTTGGAGAGAATTCTTTAGAAGAAACGAAAGGCATACAAGAAACAACCCCAAAAACTAATGTTTTAACAAACGAACAACCAAATGAAACAAATCAAGCACAAAAAGAAGATAATAAAAAACAAGAAAAAGAATCTAGTGTAGAAGTTAAGAAACCATTAAATTACAACAACTTGTATGACATTCTTGGTGGGATTAATGAAGAACCAAAACAAGAGGCTAAAACAGAAATGGGTGGAGTTAGTCATCAAGAAGAAACACCAGAAAACAAACAAAACAAAAACATTAAAAGACAAAGTTCTGAATTAATGGAAATTGATAGCACATTTAATTTTGATAATAAAAAGGAAGAAGAGTATGTCGATAATCCATTTGGTGAAGTTAGTGATGATGAATTAAAAGAAGTCGATATTCCTACGATGAAGTTTGAATCAAACAATAAACCAGCAACAAATAATCTATTCTCATTTGATTTAGATGAACCAAAAAAAGAAAATCAAAACCTTTTTAATTTCGAAGAGTCTGCAGAAGGACCAACCAAAGAAGTTGATGACTCATTTGTTACAAATGAAAATGAACCATCTGTAGATAATCCATTTGAGTCGAACAATACACAACCAAATAAAGTGCCAAATCTCCCAGAAGTTGATAATCCTTTTAAATGTATTGAAGAAAAACAAAACAGTCAAAGCCCAGTTGTAGTAGATAATCCTTTTGATTTTACTGATTCATCTAACCAACTTAACCAACAAGACCAAATAGTGGATAACCCTTTTAACTTCTCAGGCAGTGAAAATGCAAAAGAAGAAAAAGAAGTCGACAACCCATTTGGGAACTTCGAAGAGTCTAAAAGCGAAACATTACCAGAAATTGATAATCCTTTTGAATCTTCATCAAACGCAAATACTTTGTTCCAATTCTAATTTTTCAATTTTTAAGTGTTAAAGTTTGAATAAACTAATTATTTATAATAAAATATTTTATATTTATAATATTATTTATTTATAATAAATTTATAATAAAATAAAACTATAATGAGAATTAGGTTTAATAAGGGAAACTGATGAATCTGAAATAGTCAAGATGTCCAAAGTCTCAAGCGCTGTTTTACGTCAAGGTGTTGCTACTATTCTTAAAGAAAAGAAAGACAGAAAATTTGTTGAAACTGTAGAACTTCAAATTGCCCTTAAGAATTACGATCCAGATAAAGATAAACGTTTCGCTGGTTCAGTCAAATTACCAAATATCACTAAAGCTAACTTTAAGGTCTGTGTTCTTGGAGATGCCCAAGCCTGTGAAGCTGCTCAAAAAGAAAATATCCCATTCATGGATGTTGATGCTCTTAAGGCATTAAATAAAGACAAAAAGTTAGTCAAGAAATTAGCCAGAAAATACAATGCATTCCTTGCATCAGATTCTGTTTTGAGACAATTACAAAAGATTCTTGGTCCAGGACTTAACAAGGCTGGTAAATTCCCAACCCTTCTTGGAAAGAATGAAGATCTTAAAGTTAAAATTAATGAACTTCAATGCCAAGTTAAATTCCAATTAAAGAAAGTCTTGTGCATGGGTGTTGCTGTTGGAAATGTTAAATTAACTGAAGACCAATTAGTTGCTAACATTGAAAGATCAATCTCATTCTTAGTTTCACTTCTTAAGAAAGGATGGCAAAACATTAAATGTCTTTACATTAAGAGTTCTATGGGTGCACCAATTAAGATCTATTAAGCAATACTGACAAAGGAACGCACCAATACAATTGTATTGGAAGCTTTAATTTTGGATTCTTTATTAAAAGTATTTATTTTATATTATTTTTGTTATTATAAAATAATATTTTTATTTTATATAATTTTTTCTTTATGTAAAAAGATATTTTTTATTTGTTTTATTAATCTCTTTCCTTTTTTGTTTCTATTTTTTGTTTTATCGTTCTAATATAAAACTCTGTGATAGAATAGAAGAAATTGAAGTAATTACTTCTCGATATGAAGAAAATCTGATTGTGGATATATCTATTAATTAATCTTCTTTTCATTACAACATAAATGGAGTTGTTCGTGTATTATCTAAAAAATTAAATGCAAATAATTGAGGGTGTTAATAAATATAATGATTAAATAATTGTACGTTGTTTTTAAATTATTTTATAGAAATCCTCAAAAATGGAATGAACTTCATGAAATAGATTTTTTATTTAAATTATTTGTTTAGTTATTCAAATAAATTAACCGTTATGAGTCAAATTTATAAAGTTATTATAATATATTAATTAAAACAGTTTTTTGATTTGAAGAAAAGGAAAATATTATAATCCCGTTATAAACTTAAAATTGAAATACGAAGAAAGAAAAATAAAGTTTAAGATAAGGCTTCCATCTTTATACGATTCTATAGATTAATTTTATAGACGCTATGATTAAGTTTTTAAAGTACTATTGAAAGTTATTGTATTGCCTTCATCTGTTATGTAGTTACTAAGTGTTATTATCACCTAGCTAATAAGAGTATTTAATTAGAATTAGTGTAAGAATTAAAATTTTAAAATATATCAATGCATCAAGAAAAAAGTTATTAATTAATCAAAGACAAAATATATTTATTTAAGAAATTACTAACACACTAAATTTTATTAACATAATAAAATATTGTTTATTGTGCTTGGTCAATTTCTTATTTGAATAACTTTATGGGAAAATAAAATTAAAAACTCATTTATAATTTTTTCATTTTGCTTCATATTATAACTTCATCGCTTAAACAAGTGGTTCTATCAAATAGAACCCTTTTTATGGTTGGCATTAAATTAAAATAGTACAGATTCTATATAAAAAGGTATTTCTATTTATTAAAATTATTTCATTTTTTGTACTACTTACTATTAGAGATAAAAAAAAATATAAAAAATTTAGTTTTTTTAACTATTTAAATTAACTTGTATTATTCTATATTGTCAAATTATGAAAGTAGTTTGATATATTGTTGTTGCATGAAAAAGTGAATAAGGCTTGTAATAAGAGAAGTGTCAAATCCTTTATTTCCTAATTATCGTTAATAGACAATTCACTATTACACTGGTTTAACTAGATCGTATATTTTATATAATTTCAGTAACTATTCCAATGGTCTTTTCCGCGTCGCTGGGTTTGTTCTGTTACTCAATCACTCTCTTTTCAATTGCTTTTAAAAAGATTGGATGATAAAAAATGAGGAATTATACTAAAAATAAAAATGAGAAAAAGAAGAAAAACAAAATACTAAAAACCTTATTTGAAGTTATGACAGATAAGAAGCCACTCCTCAATATCCCTAGTCAACGTGGGATGATAAGAATTCCACCCCCATCACAAAGAGGTACAAGTCAAAAAATTCACCGTTCCTCAGTAGAAAGTAAGGTTATATCTTCTCAGACAAACCCAACTTTTAAAACTCCAACAAAGGGTGACGATTTCAATATAGATGCTACTTTGGCACTATTTGATAATGACAAACAACAAACTAAGATTCCTACTCCGATAACTATTAATCAAAGAAAGTCTACGGAGAAGAACCCTATTTTGACACACACACCTTCAAGCCATAAGATCATTTCTATTCCAAAGGCTTCTCAAGTTCAGCTAAACCAAAGACATAATACTCAAACTTTACAAAAACAACTTTCTCATACAACCATCGTTATACCACCTAAATCACCTCCAGTTATGACACCAATAAAAGCAATACCAAATAAGGGTTTGAATCACACAACTCAGTTTTCTTCACAAAAAACAATTGTTATTAAGCCACAATCGTCTCAAAAAATTAATCAACCACAACAACAAGCTGAATGTAAACAGAAATGTGTAGAAGAAGAAAATTTTTCATTATCTCATCAAACTACTCCAACATTAGTTCCATCTGTTTCAGCAAGTTCATCTGTTATAATTCATCAAAGAAGTTCAAGTTCAACGTTACCAACCAAATCAAATTTACATGAACGAGGAGGGAGAGTTGGAATGACAAATGTTATATTCACTGGAGAAGGAGATAATGAAATTCATTTAAATTTCTCTTCTAATAGATTTATGGATGTTAAAGAACAATTTAAAGAAAATCATATTAATTTTGAACTTCTTGGAAAAGAAAAGAAAGAAATGAAAATTTCATTTAAAGACTATCAAAACGCATTGGATATTTGTCGTAAAAGACCATTACTAACATGTGAACCAATTACAAAGTGTGTAAGAGATCTTCTTGTTTTAGATGGAAAAGAAGATCAAGGAGATCTTAATAGATATGAAAGTATTCCAATTAAATTGAGAAATACAATGTTTGAATATCAGAGAATTGGAGTACAATTCGGGTTAAGAAAGAAAGGAAGACTTTTGATTGGAGATGAAATGGGACTAGGAAAAACCCTGCAAGCATTGGCACTTGTTTCAGCATATCCAGAAAATGAACACATACTAATTATTACTCCTAATAGTCTTGTGTATCAATGGTGTGATCAAATCCAACGATGGCTTGATGTTGATCCAAATGATATTGCTATATATAAACCGAAAGACATAGAAGTACCGAATACTAGATTTGTAGTTATCTCATATAACTCTATGGCAAATACTCAAGGAAATATGTTTTCTCACTCATTTCCAATGGTAATTTGTGACGAATGTCATTTTATTAAAACAGATTCAAGTAAACGAAGTAAAGAAACATTAGATGTTTGTAAGAAAGCAAAACAAGTTATCTTCTTATCAGGAACACCTGCATTATCTCGGCCAATGGAATTATATAATATTTTAAGTGTATTAATAAAAGATATTGGAACAAAAGAATCATTTGGTAAACGGTATTGTGAAGAAACAGGAACTAGGTATAAAAATTATCTTTCTATGAAAAATGAGAAAGAATTAAAATATTTGCTAACTACAGTTATGATTAGAAGACTAAAAAATGATGTTTTAAAGGAACTTCCACCAAAAATAAGAGAAAAAGTGTACCTTGGAGAATTAGATAAAAATGAGTATAGAGAATGTCTTGAAAAGATGAAAAAAGATTTAGATAATGCTCGAGGACTAAAACAAAAAAGACAACAAGTATTTGAATTACATAGATCAACAGGGTTAGCAAAGATACCACTGATACAAGCATATCTTGATGATGTATTAGATTCTGGAATAAAAAAAGTTGTAGTATTTGCACATCACAGAGATGTTCTTGACGGAATTGTATATAACTTACAAAGAAAAAAAGTACAATTTATTAGAATTGATGGAGAAACAAAGTCAGAAAACAAGAAAGAATTTGTTGATATTTTTAGAGATGATGACAATTGTCGTGTTGCTGTACTGAGTATATTAGCAGCAAATTGTGGATTAGAATTTCAAAAAGCTGCATTATGTATATTTGCAGAGATGACATTTGTTCCTGGTGAAATGTTACAAGCTGAAGATAGATTACACAGAATTGGACAACAAGCTGATTCTGTTAAGATAGAATATTTAATCGCTAATAAGAGTTATGATGAACAGATATGGAATACTATTGAAAAGAAATTAGATGTTGTTGGTAAAGTGTTAGATGGAAAATCAAGAGAACTTGATCATTGTATAAAAGATGCAGATATTGGAGAAGAAGAAATGGGAGAATTTGTTAAAGGGATGATGGAAGTTATTAAAAGTTATGATGAAAGAAAGAAACTAAGAGAAGAAGAAGAGGATAGAATAGAAAAAAGGAAGTTAGGGAAAGAAGAGTTAGTTCAAAATAAGGAATTACAAAATGAAATCGATTTGTTGGATGATATCGGTGATGATAAGACTTGTAGTAAATCATTAAGTAAATTCAGTAAATTTCAATTTGAAAAGAAATAAAAAAAAACAATTATTGTAACTAAATAATTTAGAATTTAATTACTTATAGTTTTTTATTGAAAAGGAGGAATAATCTTAAAAGAAATAAAAATGGGTTCTTATGGAGGAATGCCTAATATCAAAAATTTTGAAGCTATAGTGTATTGTAGTGATCTCGACGAAAAAGTTGACGAACAGTTGTTATATGAATTAATGATTCAAGCAGGTCCTGTTGTTAATGTTTCTATTCCAAGAGATCGAATTTCAAACCAACATAAAGGAATTGGTTATGTTGAATTTCAACATGACTATGACGCAGATTATGCTGTAAAAGTATTTGGAGATAATATTAAGTTATATGGTAAACAAGTAAAATTTAGTAGAAACGTTCAACTAAAGAAATCTGTAGACATTGGTGCAAATTTGTTTGTCAGTGGTATTGATGATAGTGTAAGTGAAACCACATTGAGTGATGCATTTAGAAACTTTGGTAATATTATTTCTTCAGTTAAAATTGAAAAAAATGAAAAAACAGGAAAAAATTTTGCATTTATAAGTTATGATAATTTTGATGCTTCTGACAAAGCTATTGCAAATATGAATGGGCAAATGATGGGCGGTAAACAAATCAGTGTTGAGTATGCGTTTAAAAATAAAAAAGGAGAAAGGTATGGAGATGCTTCTGAAAGATTATTAGCTCGTGGAAAGTAGTTGTTTTAGTTGATTGATTTGTTTGTGATATCATTTATTATTTAATTTACTCATGAGGTGTTTTATTTTAAAATGTTTCTTTGTGGCTTTACTTGTTTAGGTTTGATTATTATTTATTGTAGTAAGAAATTAAATTCTTTACTTTAACATTTTTACAGATTAATAAAATGATAAAAGATTTAAATATTAAATATAAGTTTTGAATTTTATAGTTAAAAATTTTATTTTGTATCCCAAAAATTTGTTAAATTTTGTTGTTATAATAAGAAGATAACAGTTAGTAGTTTAAAGGTAAAAGTTATTTAAAATTAAAGAGGTTAATGTTCAGCAAATCAGTAACTAACAAAAAAAAGAGTCTTGAAATTACCAGTTTGGAAATTAGTTTTATTATAGTTAGATATAAGTACAATGTTAAGGATATGAGTTATAATATTTAATGAAGTTATAATAGTCTTATAAAGAGGAGATTGGTTTCTATAAGTTTTTATTGATAAAAACAATACATATTTTATTAAGACATAATATGAGATGATAGGTAAAGGTGTGAGAGTTCATAATATCATTAATTTAAAGTGATTTAATGAGTTAGATAAAAATGATAATAAAAAAAAGAAAACAAAAGAGAAAGTGAAAAGAAAAGTGAAAGAGAATAATAAGATTTAAAAAGGAGAGAACTTGAGACATGGTAGAGAAATGGATGAAGAAAATAAGACACTAGAAAGTGAAGGAATAAGGGAAGAATCTAAAGAGGGAGAAGAAGAAAAAATAATGATAAAGATTAAGAGTATTAACAAACAAATAATGAAAATGAAAGAACGGATGGAAATATTAAATAGAAGAGAAAAAGAGTTAAAAGAAGAATTAGGGAATGTTACTAGTGAAATTGATGCAGTGAAAGAAGAAAAACGAGAGATTGGAATGATAGAAGAGAACAAAAAGAAACAAATGAAAGAAATAGTTAAAATGAACTCCAATAAAACACCGTTATTTTCAATAAAATCATGGACAAATTGTGAAAAGTTTGAAATGATTTATGACAGTGATACAATGGGATTAACCAACGTACATTTCAATCAACTGTATATGGAAGAAAGAATATATTAGGAATGGTTATTACAAAAAATAATGATATTTTTGGATCATTTCATACTGTTCCAATTAAAATAATAAGTAGTGATATGAATTGGACTAATGACAATGATTTTTTTGTATATTCAATAATGAAAGATGGATATCAAAATTATGGATGTTATCAAAAGAAAGAAGGTGTTTATTGTAAATTAAGATCAATTCGTATGGTGTTTGATGATGAAACATTTTATCGTGTTAATAATGCATTCTATTTAAGACCATATTTATATGAGAAAAAAGGAAAAACATGGGATGATTTCAATAAAGACTATGATGATATTGATAAAAATATGTCTTTTACAACAACACTTGGCTTTACACCAATTCGTGTTCTTGTTTATCAATGTTTTTAACACACTAATTGACTCTTATTATTTAATTAAATTTATATCATCTTTTCAAAGTATTTCATTTTTTAATAAAACACATAACAAAATAGATTAATACAATACAATGTATTTAATTTCACATATACTACCCAACTATATAAATAAACAATGAATAACTTGAAACCATTTTAGAAAAAATTAAATTATATAATATTGTAAAATATTCAATACAAAAGAAATATAATAGTAGAAATATGATATTAATCACAAATTTAATATTGTAATAACTTATATCTTATCTAGAATTTAACAAGACTCATTTCTTACCAAGAGCACAAGATAATTGTTATTAAAACTTAATGGACAAGAATGACTTATTTAATAATATTAAATTATAATGGCAACGAAAAAAAGCAAATAAGAGAAAAATGAAGAGAAAGAATGATATAAAAGAAAAAAAGTGAAATTATGAAGTAGAAGAAGATGAAAAGAATAAAAGTAGAATGTTGAGATTATAAAAAGAAAGAAGATAAAAAGAATAATTTAAAAAGAAATAATAAAAGATGAAAAGAATAAGGAAATAATGGGTGTATTTTATTATAAAAATTAGAAATATGAAATAAAAAAAGCGTTTAATTTATTGATGCAAAATATTTAACATTATTTTATTGATATAAATCATTTTATTCTTTTTTATTTTTATAATTTTTATTTATATATATTATTTATTCTTTTTCTTTTTAGTATATTGATTATTTTAATTTATTATTTATTATTCTTTTATTTGTTCATTTTTATTATATTTATGAAATATTTCATTATTATAAAATAATTTTATTATTTAATTATTTAAATGATTTATATTAAAATGAATTTATTTTATATTTTATTGTTTTCTTTTATCTTTATTTTATATTTTAATAATTTCTTTAATATTATCATTTTATATTATTATTATCTTTATTCTTTCATATTTTTATTATTTATCATTATTATTGTATTTTCATTTCTTATTTTATTTTATTTTAATTTATTATTATTATTATTTATGTTTATTTATATTTCTTATTATTCTTATTTATTCTTATTATTTATTTATTTCTTATTTTTCTATTTTATTTATTTTCATTTGATTCTTATTTTCATTTCTTGTTTTGATTATTTTGATTTAATTTTAATTTTTATTATTATTATATTTTTGATTATTAATATTTATTTATCATTTATTTATTATTTGTTTTTATTATTATCATTTGATTTGATTTATATTTATTATTTATTTATTTTATTATCTTTCTTTTCTTTATTCTTTATTATTTATATTATATTCTTATTTCTTATTATTTATTTTTGATTTTAAATGATTGTTTCAATATTCATCATTTTATTTATATCTATTATATTAATATTATATCATTAAATTCTATCATTAAATATTGAATAATCAATGTGATATAACAAAATAATTTAATTAATATATCATTATAAAATGAAATAATTAATAAATGATTTCATAATAAATATTAAATTCATAAAATATTGAATAATATAATATAAAATGATAAATAAAAATAAAAATGATAATAATA
>NW_001855825.1:155018-159545 GCF_000209125.1 Entamoeba dispar SAW760
TGTCATAGAGTCAAATCTGTCTCATTAGCTATTTTTCAATGGCTGAAGTTGATGCTATAAAAATCTGGTAATAGTGAAGCAAAGAAAAATGGCTTATTAATCGAAATCTTCTTTACCACTCCCTAAACCAAATGATATTGAAAATATCAGAATCTTTATTAAAGCTTGTTTCATCGAAAAACAATGGACAACAGAAAATATACAAAACACACATCAACAAACAACTCCTACCTCTCCACATTTTCAACCCCCTTCTCCAAAACAAAGTAAATCACCTCTCTCTCCACCTAAATCAACTATTAAAACTAGATTAAGTATTAATTCACATCAAACAAATTTTTTTAATTTATTGGATTCTAATGTACAACCACATTCTACAGTATCAGAAACTGTCCCTACTTTTGACTTTGTTCAAACTTCTTCTACTTCTTCTACTCAACCAATTTCACAATCCCCTTCTATTCAACCACAACCTATTATAAAGAATAAATATGATATTTTAGCACAAATTCAACTAGAACAACAACAACAACCATCTTCAATAACTACTAACTCTGTTTTTGATTTTGTTGATTCAAAACAAGTTTCTCCTCAGTCTTGTATTCAACTCACTAATCCTCCTCCTCAAAAACCATCTCAACAATTCCAAACAACATTTGATTTCAATCAATCTTCTTCTCAACCAGTTGTGTCTCAATCAACAAACAAACATGAACAAGTATTTGACTTTGGTCAAACAACATTTGATTTTACTACAAACAATCATCCAAAGGTTACTCCAACAAATACATCGCCATTCACTTTTGACAAAAACTCATCTTTCAATGAAGCATCAACCCAATCACAACAACTACCAATTAAGGTTATCCCTCCAAAAGTCAGTCCTCAACATAACTCTATTAATAATGACTCTTCTAAAGAAATCACCCAGAACCCTTTAAGCAAACCTCAAACACCAGAAACATTTGACTTTAACTCAAGTATTCCTAAACCACAACCTGCTTCTGTCATTAGATCAAGAACAAACACATTTAATTTTGACCAACCAAAACAACCTTCTACAAATAGTCAAACATTTGACTTTGGAGAGAATTCTTTAGAAGAAACGAAAGGCATACAAGAAACAACCCCAAAAACTAATGTTTTAACAAACGAACAACCAAATGAAACAAATCAAGCACAAAAAGAAGATAATAAAAAACAAGAAAAAGAATCTAGTGTAGAAGTTAAGAAACCATTAAATTACAACAACTTGTATGACATTCTTGGTGGGATTAATGAAGAACCAAAACAAGAGGCTAAAACAGAAATGGGTGGAGTTAGTCATCAAGAAGAAACACCAGAAAACAAACAAAACAAAAACATTAAAAGACAAAGTTCTGAATTAATGGAAATTGATAGCACATTTAATTTTGATAATAAAAAGGAAGAAGAGTACGTCGATAATCCATTTGGTGAAGTTAGTGATGATGAATTAAAAGAAGTCGATATTCCTACGATGAAGTTTGAATCAAACAATAAACCAGCAACAAATAATCTATTCTCATTTGATTTAGATGAACCAAAAAAAGAAAATCAAAACCTTTTTAATTTCGAAGAGTCTGCAGAAGGACCAACCAAAGAAGTTGATGACTCATTTGTTACAAATGAAAATGAACCATCTGTAGATAATCCATTTGAGTCGAACAATACACAACCAAATAAAGTGCCAAATCTCCCAGAAGTTGATAATCCTTTTAAATGTATTGAAGAAAAACAAAACAGTCAAAGCCCAGTTGTAGTAGATAATCCTTTTGATTTTACTGATTCATCTAACCAACTTAACCAACAAGACCAAATAGTGGATAACCCTTTTAACTTCTCAGGCAGTGAAAATGCAAAAGAAGAAAAAGAAGTCGACAACCCATTTGGGAACTTCGAAGAGTCTAAAAGCGAAACATTACCAGAAATTGATAATCCTTTTGAATCTTCATCAAACGCAAATACTTTGTTCCAATTCTAATTTTTCAATTAAACACCTCTTAACCTCTTTTATTTTTATATTCAAAAGAAACTGAAGCCTCAATTAAGAGTATATTTTGATATAATCGGTTAAAATTGTTGTGGATATGAAGGCGGTAAATATCCAATTGGTTTTGGGGGAATAGGCATAGGTTGTTGTATTTGATTAATGTAAGAAGGTTGTTGAGAAATTGACTGATAGCCCATTGGGACTTGATACATATTTTGAGGAACAGAAAATTGTTGGGGGTACTGAGAAGAGTGTTGTTGGAAAGAAGGGTGGCATTGTTGTCTTAGTGGTTGAACAGGTGGGGATGGTTGTTTAGAAATAAGTTGAGGAGAAATAAATGATTTTTTTCGTGAAGTAACTAACAAACGTGTTTGTTCATCCTTGAATTGTTCGAATGAAACTTGGGGTTTCATGAGATCATAGAATGCTTTCCAAGCAATATTCGCTTCAGCCAACTAAGTCATTAATAAAAGAAAATAATTACTAGAAAAAACAAACAGACAAGAATGGGATTGATCTTTGATAAAGAGAAGGAATAATATCAACACGATTTAGTTTAAGCATTGTATCTATATACTCTTTCCAAATTAACCACTTCTTTTTTTCCTAATAAAATAAGTAAAATATGAAATAAATAAAATTAAAAGAAACAAACACCTGGAAAATCAAGTAGACCATCATAAATTCCAATGATTTCGTTAGATTTTCTTCTTAATGAATAATTATTAATATAAAGAGAACATATTTCTTCAAATTCATTTAATAGTTTAGTGTCATAAGAGTCATAAAATTGATTAAATAAGTTATCTAAATCAACAATATTAAATTCTGTGTTATAATTTATAGTTAAATATAACCTCATTTTAATTAATTGCAATGAAATGGGAAGATACTGAACGTGTAATTTTTCCTTTAATTGTTCAATTTTCTTTAACATATTAATTTTTGTTGGTTGGTCTGAAGAAAGTAACTTAATTTTGAAATATAATGACCATAATTTACCATCTATATCTAATACATTTAAGTCATTATTTTGTGCTAATGCTAAATGAAGGTTCATTTGGAATCTAATGCTTCTTTTAATAAAGAGTTGTTGAATATTAAATTGTTGTAATTCTGTGTTTTGTTTCTGTGAATTAAGGAAACTAGATAATTTAAGAATACTTTTACCTTCACGTCTTAACCATTTGTAGATAAGGTCGAACTTAAATGGGAACATTTTGATTATTAACGAAACAACTTTCTCTATGAAATAGAAGAAAGAACCAAACGTGATAGGACAGATATCAGAGAAAATGTTTTGTTTAAGCCTTTTATATTCTGTTTCCAAGAGGTCAATATAGGTTTTGACGAAAGGACTATTTTGAGATTGTCCTTTCGTTCTTTTTTGTACCAACAACTTTTTACCATGTTTGAGTTCTTGATAAAAAATTGTTTGAATCTGAATTTCATTAAATCGCATTAATTGTTTTGTTGGAGATTGTTTATCAGGAATTGGTGGATAGAAGTCATGATAAATAGAAAAGAGTTGTTCTTTCTCTTTTATATCAATAGTATTATTAATCATTAATTCCCAGAGTTTATTCATATTTGGTGCAAGTCCAACTTTTTCAACGATGTCCATTAACAAACTTGGAGGTAAATAATGAAATGATAGTAAAATATTAAGAATAAGAAATAATAAAAATAAGAATCAACTTCAAGGAAGAATGAACTCATAAGATTAAGAGGATGTTGAAGAAAAATAGTTGTAAATGCAAAAATACTCAACCACTCAATCCTCTCTTGTTTTAAAACAAAAGAAAGTACTTTGAATTTGACTCTTTCTTTTTACTCAAATAAATAACAAACTCTTGCATTTTGTGAGGAGCAAAATATGCTTGAAATACACTAATTTTCTCAATAAGATATAGGGCAGTAGAAGGTGTAGGTGGGGCTTGTAATAGCCAGACCCATATAACATCTAAAAACTCATTAAACCCACGAGAGAAAGATAAATCGATATATCTAACGTGTCATTATATCATTTATAAATAAAAGATCGCTAACATTTATAAAACAAACAATTTCCATAATTTAGAATGACAGTATAATGGATATTTCCCAATAACTTGATTAAATAAATTTTTCACAACATCATACTGGTTGTTGACAATAGAGTACATGTACTGTTTATATTGAGGAAAGTTACCTGAAAAATCTTGGGTTAAGAGTTGTATAAAGTTAGTTGATAAACTCATTTTCAGCTTTGGAACTAGTTTATTTTGTTCTTTTTATTTTTATTATTCTTAATTATATTTTTTATTATTTATATAGTTTTCATTAATTATAATAAATTTATAATAAAATAAAACTATAATGAGAATTAGGTTTAATAAGGGAAACTGATGAATCTGAAATAGTCAAGATGTCCAAAGTCTCAAGCGCTGTTTTACGTCAAGGTGTTGCTACTATTCTTAAAGAAAAGAAAGACAGAAAATTTTGTTGAAACTGTAGAACTTCAAATTGCCCTTAAG
>NW_001855825.1:159645-162385 GCF_000209125.1 Entamoeba dispar SAW760
TTCTGTTTTGAGACAATTACAAAAGATTCTTGGTCCAGGACTTAACAAGGCTGGTAAATTCCCAACCCTTCTTGGAAAGAATGAAGATCTTAAAGTTAAAATTAATGAACTTCAATGCCAAGTTAAATTCCAATTAAAGAAAGTCTTGTGCATGGGTGTTGCTGTTGGAAATGTTAAATTAACTGAAGACCAATTAGTTGCTAACATTGAAAGATCAATCTCATTCTTAGTTTCACTTCTTAAGAAAGGATGGCAAAACATTAAATGTCTTTACATTAAGAGTTCTATGGGTGCACCAATTAAGATCTATTAAGCAATACTGACAAAGGAACGCACCAATACAATTGTATTGGAAGCTTTAATTTTGGATTCTTTATTAAAAGTATTTATTTTATATTATTTTTTGTTATTATAAAATAATATTTTTTAGAGTAAATAATTTGAAATTCTCTTATTTTTTTACTTTATTAATAGTTGTTTTATTTATAAATATCCTTTAGTTGTAAACTAATATTTATTTCAAATGATAATTTAATTAATATCTTTCAGTTTTATTTGGTGGTATTAAAAATAAATAATTTTTTTTATTAAAATATTTTGAAGATAGAAGAATATTTCTGACTAAATAATAGATATAAATAAAAGACAAACATAAAGCTATAGATGAAATAGAAAAATAATACAACAAGAAAGGTCAGTTATCACATGTGACAGTGATTAATTTTCTTTATACTGATAAGTGGTTAATTCACTTTTTTCAATCTGTTCTGTTCTACGAAAGATTTTATTTCTAAGATTCTTGAATTCGAGATAGAAAAATGATAAAGTAAATAAAAGATTACATGAAATAAAAGAATTATTTTAAATAACGAATAAATAATTTGCAGAATAAAAGAACAAAAAAAAGAACTACATTGAATTAAAATTTTACCATTATTTTACTATGAATTATATGAGTTAACGAAACAATCTGAGAAAATGATTATTACTGAGGAGGTTCAACTTTTAAGGAAAGATCTAAAAGACTGAAATCATCTAATGGTAATTTTTGTAAAGCTGATTTGAAAAATTCATGCATTTGTTTATTTTCTTTATAATTTGAACCAACAGAATATGTTCCTAGGACGTCGATCACTGCACCTATTCTGGCATATTTTGAAAGATCAATCATATATTCTGGTTCATTGTTTTCAGTTAAGTTAGTGGAAGAAATATTTTTTTCTCTTTTCTTTTTATCATACATCTTTTGCATTCTTTCAATTTGTTGCATAAAATCAGGGACACAAGGAGGTTGTAAAGTGATAGATGAATTATTGGTTCTAATACTTTGTTGAACACTTTCTAAATCTTGATAAACGGTCCAATCATTTTTAGTTAATTTATTCCAAGTATGCATTAACCTTTTAACTGTTTGATGTTTTAACCCATTCATTACACTTACAAATGAATTAAAATTCTTCTTTTGAATAAGTTTTATTAATAATTGGAAGAACGTTGTGATACATTCATATCGTTTTTCAATATCTTCGTGTCTACATATCTCATAAGCAACCCATTGAGATATTAAATTATGCCAATAAATATAACTTTTTACTGTTGATGATTCTCTTGTTTGTTTATCTAAATAACAATAATAATCATAAGGATTAATTCTTGATAAAAACATAAATTCTATAATAGCAAGTTGTTCGGGAATTAAATCTAAACACTTTTCATCTAAAATTGTAATTTCTGGGAATGTTATATCTCCATCTTGACCAACAACTTTTACTTGATTTAACACTCGTTTTTGAATAGAAACAACTCCTTTAGAAACAAATACCTTTTCTAAATTACTATCTACTTCATCAACAGCAGATTGTAAGAATCCATTTGTAGTAACAAGTTGTTTTAAAACTTCAACAAAATCTCTAACAAGAAGTAATAATTTTTCATTAGTAAAAGTATCTCCTCTTGTTGTTAACCAAGAAGAAACAATTTTAACACAATTTGTACAATATTTTTCACGTTGTGGTTTTGTTGAATCAAATGAATTAGCAAAACAAGAGACTAAATCAGTTAATATTTCTTCTGGATCAAATTCATGAGAATAAAACAATAATTGTCTGGCATATTCTTTATCATAAATTAAAGGCAATAAATGAAGTACATCGATTAAAGAAGATAAATATAAGTCACGTCCAACATATGCTATTTGATTAAGATTTAACATTCTAAATGAGTCAATCTCTTCTTGGTATTCAGAAAAATTAAACCTTTTTTCAATTTGAGTAGATACCATTAAAACATTTTCTAATACATGTTTTGGTAATAAATGAATTTCTTCAGATGCACTATTCCTCGAGACATCATTTTGTAATTCATTAATTTGTTTTGATATTTCTTTTGGTCTAACACTTTCTTCAGTTGGTTGACTTAAACCATTAGATGGTATTTCTTTAGCAATTTTAGGTAATTCTGGTGTTAAACTTTTTGGTAATTCTTTTTTATCTTTTTTCTTAAAGAAAAATAATGTCCTTCGTTTTGACCTATCTTTTTTAGGTGCATACTTTTCTTCTTTCGTTTTGCTTTCTTTTTTCTTTTTCTTTTCTTTCTCTTCTTTCTTTTTTAATTTCTCTTGCTCTTTTTCAAGTTTTTTCTTTTCTTTTTCTTCTTTTTTTCTTTGTTTCTCTTCGTCTTTATCTTTTTTTTCTTTAGTGGGTTCCATCTCGTTTGGTCTCCTTTTACATCTGATAATTCT
>NW_001855825.1:162485-202607 GCF_000209125.1 Entamoeba dispar SAW760
ATTTACCATTTATTACTATGTACTTAGTCATACAACTTAAATAAAACAAAAAAAACAAACGCTGTGTTTTAAATGATGAATAAGTTAATGGCATCCAACACTTTGTACAATACCTTCGTTTCCATGGTTTAGATATTCTTGAAACATACTTATGAGCTAAATTTCGAATAGACAATCCACAGTGCTGTCCAGTAACGGGATGAAATTGTGTCATTAATGAAGAAATAGAAAATAAGTAATTTATTCTTTCTTCTTTTAATGGGGATATTTGTTTTCCGTTTCTACGTTTGTTCTTTTTTTGTTTTTTTATTGAAGTATTTCCTTCAATTTGAGGATTGTTCATATTAACTTAATAAGTTCATTTATGACTCATTAATTTCTTTAAGATTCTTAATTATATTTAAATTATACATTTTATTATTAGTTCATTTTAAATAAAAATACTAAGAAAATAATATTTGATGAATCCACTACAGACTGACACGTTATTCTTTTATGGTCTATCCAATTGGAGTGATATTGGAACTGTTATTTCTGAATTTAATTCAATTAAAATACAAGTACAAGCAATTGAGATGTTATCCCCATCGTTTGTATATAATACTGAATATTAAAAGAAATAACTAATACTTATTATTTAGCGAAGGTTTTATTAAATATGACTCTCCTCAAAAATGTACTGAAGCTTTACAACGGTTTAACTCAAGTAGTGTTTCAGCAAGATTTGATTTTGCAGAGCCAAACAGTATTGTTGATTATCCAATTGCAAAAGAAATGGCAACAGGACAATTTATTTGTTGTAAAGCAAGTTTGGATTTATCGTGTGTTCCAGTAGAACATTTAATATCAACAGAATGAATTTAATTTTTTGTTGTTTTTTAGTGAAAGTAAATAAGAATTATAAAATGAACTAAAAAAAACGAGATTATTTTAAGATGTATAGAAGTCAACAAAAAGGAAAACAAAGATATAGCATTATAGGGATTGATTTTGGAAATGAAAATATAGTCATTGGAAAGTACTGCAATGGAGGAGTTGATATAATTGATTCACCAATAGGAAAACATTCAATTTCGAATTGTATATCATGTATAAAAAAAGAAATTCGATGTGGTGTTGATAGAAATGAAAGTCAAATTAAAAGAAGGCCAAAAAACTGTATTGTTGGATTAAAAAAATTAATTCAAGTTCATAGCATTGAATCAAAAATTCAAGAAAATAAATTTTCAAGTGTTCAATGTGATGAAAATGGAATTTTACAATGTGGTGATATTGGTATTATTCATATCGAAAGTATGCTTGTTGAAATGTTTAAAATGATAAAAGAAATAACACAGTCAGATTATTGTGTTGTATCAGTATCATCTAATTATTCATTTCAAGATAGAAGATGTATTGAATATGCATGTGAGTTAGCTAAAATACCTTGTTTACAATGCGTTGAAGATTGTGTTTGTATTGGATTATACTATTGGACATATGATATAACATCATTTATTACAATAAATAATAAAGAAACTACACAAATGTTTCTTAATGTTGGAGATTCTGAAACGACTTGTTCAGTATTTAGATTTCATTATAACTCATTAGAAATTATATCAAATGAAACTATAAATATTGGAGGAAGAGATTATAGTTATATAATTAAAAATAAATGTATTGAATTAATGAATGAAAAAGAAGAATTAAAAGAAATTCTACAATCCTTAGATGAAGAAAAGAAGGTAATATTTTATAACAAGATTTATGAAGATATTAATAAGTTTAAATTCTCTTTTTCAAGTCAAAATGTACTTGAGTCAACATTAAAAATTGAATTAAATAATAATAATGAATTTACTGAAAATATAACTAAAACTGAGTTTGAAAGTTGGTTTGAAGAATATAATAAAGCTATTTGTTTATTAGTACAAAGTGCTATTGAAATAACTCAAAAACGTATTAATTTAAATTTAACTGATATAGAATTTGTTGGAGGTGGTTCTCGATTAGATTGTATTAAAACTGTTATTGAAAATAAACTTCATTTAAATATAAAAAATACAATGAATAAAGAATGTGTTATTGCTAAAGGAGCTGCTTTAGTGGCAGTACAAGTAGGAACAAAATTAAGGTTATTAAAAGAGATAGAAGAAAACTTCTTATATTTATCTATTGAACGTTTCATTAATAAAGAAAGTATTCAAGTTGGTAATGTTTTATATCCAGAAATTGATCAATTAACAAGAAACGGAGAACTTATTGTTGAAAATAAAAATAAGTCAATTATTAATGAAGTCAAAATTAATCAAAATTGTATTGGAATTATTAAAGATGAAATAATACATTCAAATTATCTTTCTATTGGATTAGAACGATGGTTCTATTGTTACCAACCATATGACATTGTTATAGATGATAATGATAATTATGTATTTCCTTTCCAGAATTCTAGTAAAGTACAAAAAGATGAAAGAATAGGTCAGTATAAATACAACTGGATTATCAGAAATTATTTAAGAGCAATTGAATATTCTAATGAGTCAGGTAATCATCAAATTTTTAAATTAGAAAAAGAGATTTCATTAAACAATAATTGTTTCTCAGATAATTATTTGGATATTATAAAAAAAGAAATTAAAGAATTAGAAGAAGTACAATGTCGAGTTCATGAATGCACTAAGTTAAAAAATTTATTTGAACATTATCTTTCTCAACATAAATGCGAATTAAATGATAAAGAAAAAGAGGAACTAATTGAAAAGAAAAAATTATTAAGAAAAATAATTGATGATGTTGAAGAAACAAAAAGAATCATTGGGAATATTGATACAAATAACTAAATTAATGCCTTATTAATTATCAATAATTATTATGTAACAGATAATATTTTATTAAATGAATAAATCTTTTTTTATGTTTTAAATTTAATATTGTTTATAAAGCAATTTAGTTTTATAAAAAATGAATACTTCTTTTCATAATATAAATCAATAACAATAAGAAATGTTTATTCTTATTATTTTTCAATTCTAAACTTCGATTAAATAATAAATTGATTAAAGTTGATTAAAAAATGAATTTTAATACAATCAATAATATCCTTTCTTATAGTTAAGGTTAAAAATATTAACAAATGATTCAATTACTTAGAACGAGAAATGAACCCTTTACAAGAGGTAGTGAAGAACCCTATTTTACTTAATTTATTCAAGTTCAAAGATATCATTTCGTCATTAAAGTTGAGAATCATTTGTTGGTTTGTTTCTTTCAAATAATTAGATTGAAGTTGGACTTGTATTTTTAATACATACAGTGAAGGTATTAAATTGATTGCATCTGTACATCCAGAATGAGCAATTTCAGTAAATTTATTTATCCAATCATCATAATTGAAAATAGGAATTGAATGATTGAGAGAATTATAAATAGAAAAGATTTTTTCTGTGTGGACTTGTTGTTGAGGAAGTAAGTTAATAATTTTACCTTTGACCATACAATTCTTTGCTATAGCTTCTGCTACTTTGTCTACTGGAGTAAGATCTAAAGCTGGTCCTGATAATCCAATATTGTTCATAACACAAACACGGATAAATTTATAGATAAAGTCATCAGTATTACAAATACCTTTTTTTGAATCTGCAACAATAAATGCAGGCCTCATTATATTAACATGATAACCAAATTTTATTGCTTTCTCTATTACCTTTTCACCCATCCATTTTGATTGAATATAACCAAATGAAGAAACAGGAAGTTGTTCTGAAATTGTTTCATTTTGATTTAATGCAGCTCCAATAGTAGAAATATAACTACATATAACAGACTTCCCTGCAAATTTAATTGCATTGATTACACCACCAACATTTGTTTCTTTTAGTTGTGAATAAGATTTATTCCAATTAACAATAGCTGCACAATGAATAATGACTTGACTTCTTTCTCTCATTTCGTTATACTTTGTGCTTTCAATACCAAAATGG
The DNA here is from genome assembly GCF_000209125.1 of Entamoeba dispar SAW760. Lineage (NCBI taxonomy): Eukaryota > Evosea > Mastigamoebida > Endamoebidae > Entamoeba > Entamoeba dispar. The sequence goes on from NW_001855825.1 coordinate 166,451, forward strand.
TCTTTAGAAACATCTCCAACAATCATTTCCATTTTCTCACTCTTTTGTAAACCTGCATTTCTCATCATCGATATCATTTTCTTATTTAGTTCTGACAAATCAACACTCCTTCCAATACAATAAATTTTTTTAATCTTTTCATTCTTAGCTACAGCATCAACAATATAAACTCCAAGATATCCACATGCACCAGTAATCACAACAGCGTCTCTATTTTCATTTTCTTCATTGTATTGTTCTGTTCCAAATAATTCTTCTTCATTCATTTGGTTTAGTTTTTCAATATCCTCTTTAAGAATTTTACCAGTATCAATAATATTTTCATTTGGATGGGCAATATAATCTTCAATTTCGCCAAGGGTTTGTTTACATATTAATAAATTAAATGGTGCATCTTTAACATATTTTCTAACAATAGTAACTGTTTGAGATCCAACAAAAGAATCTCCTCCACAGTTATAGAAATTAGAATCTCTTGATAATGCATTAATTGGAATATCAAACATATCTGCCCATAATTGAGCAATTTCTTTTCCTTCTTGAGTTAACACTGGATTATGATTTTCTTGAATAAGAGCTTCCCATCTCTTTTTAATACAATCTTTAACAATTTCCTTTAATTTTGGAGCATAAACCTTACCAAAAGATGTTCTAGGCATATCTTCAATAGCAAATATATAAGTTGGAATAGAAAATGGAACAAGTTTATCTTTCAAAAATTCTTTTAACTCTTTTTCAAGATTATCAAAAGAACAATCTTTTTTAATAACAACAAAAGCCACAACAGCTTCTCCTTGAATTTTATCTGGAATTCCAATAACTGCAGCTTCTTGAATTTTTGAGTGTTTAATTAAGGTATCATTAATCTCAGCTGGCCAAATATTATGACCTCCTCTAATAATCATTTCTTTAACTCTTCCAGTAATTCTCATAAATCCATCTTCTTCTAAAACAGCTTCATCTCCAGTTCTAAACCATCGATCTTCAGTAAATGCTTGTTTATTAGCCTCAGGATTATTCAAATATTCTTTCATCATTATAGGAGAACGTACTTCTAATTCTCCAGCAAGTCCAATAGGTAAAATTTCTCTCGTTTCATGATCAACTACTCTAACTTCATAATGAGCAACTGGACCAGCAGGAATATGGGTTGCTTTAGATGGCATTTTATACATTAACCCACAAAGTTCAGTCATTCCGAACCCACTACAACAAAATTCTAAATGAAGGTTTTGTCTACAAGATTCAATAAAAGAATCTGATGCTACAGCTCCTCCCATAATAACTTCTCTCAACGAAGAAAGGTCATAATGAGATCTATTTGGATGTTTTAGTATTGCCATAAAAGCAGAAGGTGCACCAGAAATATTAGTAATTTTATTTTCTTGAACAATTTCATAAACCTTTTCAGTATTAAACTTATCCATACAGACATGATAATATCCTTTTAGTATAAGTGTTGATAATACAATATGTCCTGTAGTAGTGAAAAAAGGAATAAAAGCTAATGTTTTTCGTTCATCTGGTGGAACTTGAGAACTAATTGAAACAATATTTCCTGTAAATTCTCTATTTGTATAAACACATATCTTTGGAACTCCTGTTGATCCAGAAGTACAACCATAGAACAATTCATCTTCTGGTTGAATTTGATTTCTTTCATTTTGAAGAAGTTCTTTATTAATTGGTACTTGTAATAGAGAAGAAAATGAATAAAGATAAGAGTCATTCATAGAATTTATTTCTTCTTGTGAAGCATCAACTAATAGTACTTTGACTTCTTTATTAAAATTACGAATGTTTGGAAGGAATCTTTTTATAGTAACAACTAGTTTTGGTGTTACTCGAGGGAATAAACGAGATAATTGATCAGAAGTGTATGTTGGATTGAACGGCATCATAATAAATCCAGAAGATTCTATTACTGCTTCCATAATAATGAAAGGGATACAGTTGGGTAAATATATAGCAATAACATCTTTTCTCTTTAAATGAAGTGTTGTGTAGAGTGCTGATGAGATTGTGTCTACCTTATCTTGAAATTCGAATAAATTGTATTCTATGGCTGGTTCATTTCCATCAGCTTTAATGAATTTAAACAGTGGTTTATCTCCAAGACTACGGATGTGTTGGTATTTTTGTGCAAAAACATTGAATTGTATCTCAGTGTTTTGAGATGACTTGATATAAGATTGAGTAAGATGAACGGCTGACATAGTAATAAGATTAGATCTTAGTTTGAATATATAATTAAAATTTTTGACAGGGTTTTTTCAATAAAACATAAAATTGATCTTTATTCAAATTAATGATTATGTTTAGTTTCATATTAACAAAATGTACTATATCAGTGCACTATTAATATATCAATCTTTTTGTTCTTTTTAATTTTTTTAATGTCACCTTTAAAACTAAATTATAGTAAAAAATTATTCTTTACTTCAAAACCAATGACAATTTATTGTTTAGAGCTATGGGGTTGGTATAGAGGAAGTAGTTGTTGTAACTTCTCAAAAAAATACTTTAATCATAAAACAAAAGTCAATCATAAAATGTTTTTTGATAAAAATCTATTTATAAAATGGAGAAATTTTCAATAAATAAGTACGAAAAATAAAAGAAAGAGATAGGTTTGTAAAAGAAAAGAATAATAAAAAACACAAAAAAAAATAAAATCTTAATCATGGTGATCACAAGTGTGACGCCACTAATTGGAATATTTTTTTTTATATGTCTAACGAATGGGTGTCAATGTGTTATTTATTCTGATACTCAAAAATTAGATAAAGAATGTACTTATAGTGGAGATGGATGTGATTATATATTATATGGAGATTGGGAAACAAAGTTTCAAGGGAATAATGTTCTTTCATTTGGTAAATTATTTATTTATTCAAGTGTAACATTAACATCACAATACCTTATGATTTTTACATCAGTTGAACTTAATTCGAATGTTTTATTAACAGTAAATGGAAATATACAAATTGAAAGTACAATAACAATTAATAAAGGAGCAAAAATTATTGCGAATGGACAGTGGCATATACTTGGTTCAATGATTATTTATCCAAATAATGACAATGTTCCATTATTCGAAGGATGGAAATGTAATAGTTTACAACTAGATAAAAAAAAGTTTAATATTATTGTTCCAACTTCATTTAATGGATGTATTGATATATTTTCATTAATAGATTCATCTATATTAAATACTGATTCTAGTTCAAATAATTATTTATCAACTGATTTTCCTATTCTTGACAATACCATTCAATTAGTTAGTAATCAACGTCTTATTCGATATTGTTCTTCTTCGATTTCATTTGATTATTCAGTGAAATGTCATATGAATGGAACAATATATAAATCATCATTGTCTTTATCAGATTATTCGTATCCTTTTACTTTTCCTCATTGCCCATGTGAAGAATTAAATAAAGAGTGTTCTTTAATAATAGATGTTGATTATGTTGACTTTCAATTAATGAATTTACCAAATACAAATATTTATTCATCACATTCTTTAATTATTCTTTCATTAATAAAAATTAGAGAGCTATACTTCTATTGTATTAAATGTTCTATTAAAATTCAAATAATTAAAGAATGTAATTTTATTCTATTTGGTAATGGAATACAATTATTTGATGTACATTCTTCAAATTTTTTTAGTATTCAATTTACTTACAACTATACTTCATTCATTAATACATTAAGTATTGATAGTTTTTTTAAAGGTGGACAAGCAAAACTTACTATTTCTGATAATGCAGTTGTTGAGTCAATCCTCTCTTTAAAGAATATTAATTTGACAATTGAGTCATTAAAAGAAGTTGTTGTTTTAATAAAATCAATAAATTCATCAATTAAATCAATATCTGGAAAATATGTTCTTATTACAAACACTCCTATGATTATTAATCAAAACCAATCAACAAATAACTGTTATGTCATTGAATGTGTCAATGAAATTTGTTATTGTCTTGTTTGTTTTGAAAAATATAAAATAGTGAACAAAATATGTATTAAAGATGATGATATTCCTTCAGGTTTTGATTTAATTCAAAGTATTTATTCTAATTGTATTTGGGATCTTTTTAATATAAAAACAAATGAAAGAATTTGTATATTATGTGAATCTGGATATATTCTTTATGAAGGAAATTGTTTAATAGAATCAGATTGTTTAGTTGCTATTGTTAATAGATGTGTTCAATGTTCTTTTGGGTATTTAAATCCATCATTTAAATGTCAAGGATGTAGTGATAATAATTGTGAGTTTTGTACAAATACAAAATGTTTAGAATGTTCATTTCATTCTTATATTAATCAAGAAGACTGTGTTTTTGATTCAAATAAACAAAATAAATTTGAATGTAAAGATGGCTATTATTTATCATTTAATAAATGTATTTCTTGTTTATCTTTTGATTCTCATTGTATTTTATGTGAGAAAGGGAGATGTAAAAGATGTGAAAATGGATATTTCATTAGTGATGGAAAATGTGTATTAGAACAAAACTGTAATATAATACAAAATGGTATATGTCAAGGATGTAGTGAAAATAAAGTACTTGATATTAATCATCGTTGTGTTGAACCAATTGATAATTGTGTTTTATATAATGGAAATGAATGTATTAAATGTGAAGATTTAATGTATTTTGATGGAATTTCATGTAATTTTAGAGATAGGTATTGTCAAAAATATTATCAAGGAATGCCATGTAGAAGATGTAAAGATAAATATTATCTGACAAAACAAAATATGTGTAGTGTTTGTGAAAATTGTCAAACATGTTCATCAGAAAATTATTGTTTAACATGTAATTCTACTTCATTTTTATCCAACCACAAATGTAAATCAAATAATGAATTAATTGGAAAATGTAGTATTTTTACTCCTACAGGTGGATGTTCATTATGTAAAGATGGTTATTTTTTAAATGAATTTGATTGTATCAAATGTCCTATTGAATGTAAAACATGTTTTTATGAACATTGTTTGACATGTGCTGATGATTGTTATCAACATTATAATGGAAGTTGTTTACCAAAAAATACACTACAAGGATGTGCAGTAGAAATTACTCAATTTGGTTGTACACAATGTAAAGATGGATTTTTTCATGACATTAATATATGCAAACAATGTAATAAAACATGTCGTACTTGTAACGAATATAATGAATGTACTTCCTGTAATGAAGAGTTAGTATTTAGCAGATCAAGATGTATTTCATTAGAGGGAATTAATCATTGTAAAATTATTCTTCAAATCAAAATGTCAAAAATGTAGTTTTTGGTATCGTCCTAGTGATGATGGAACTTATTGTTCATCTTATATAGTATGGTGGTTGGTTATGATAATAGTTTTATTCATCCTTTGTCTCTTTATGTTTATTTTAATACTTTTTTATTGTATTATTAACAGATATCAACATTTTCTTGTTCAACATCATCAACATCTTCATTGTACTATATTTAAAATAAAAGAAAGTTCAATAAATTTTAAGTATCGAATTAATAAATGGATTCAATGTAATTGTGATATTCTTTTATTAGAAGATCATGATATTTTAATTAAAGTACAACAACCGTGCGTATCATATTTCTACCTAGGAAATTTTAGTTCATCTTTAATTAAGATTCAGATTGTATTAAATAAAAAGAATGGAAAGTTTCTGATTGAAATGGATCCTACTATCATCTTATTGAAAAAAGGTGAGGCGTGTGAGTTTAAACTAACAGTCACACCTTTATGTAGTTCAAAATTAAATGATAAAATAACTATTGTTTGTCAATCAATTAATAGTGGTAAAGAAGAAGTCGGATATCTTAAATTTAAAGGAGAAACAGAAATTACAACAAAATTAGATATAGATGAAATTATATTTGACAATAAAATTGGAGAAGGAACTAGTGGAATTGTTTTTAAAGGAAGATTTAGAGAACATACAGTTGCTATTAAAGATATGAAAGATAGATCATACAACATAAAAATTAAAGAAGAATTTGAGAAAGAGGTTTCAATGTTAGATAAATTTAGAAGTGATTATATTATTTATTTCTATGGATCAGTTTTATTTAAAAATAAAAGGTATTTGGTTACTGAATATGCAGAACATGGAAGTATAAGAAATTTGTTTAGTCTAAAAAAGGAAGCTATTCCTATTAAATTAAGAATTAAATTTATGATAGATGCTGCTAATGGAATTCAATACCTTCATGTCAATGGAATATTACATCGTGATATTAAACCAGATAATATTCTTGTTTTGTTTCTATCTGAAGACGTTCAAATTAATTGTAAGTTAACAGACTTTGGAAGTTCAAGAAATATAAATACATTAATGACAAATATGACATTCACAAAAGGAATAGGAACACCCGTTTATATGGCACCAGAATTATTAAGTCAAAAACATTATAAAAAAGAGGCTGATATTTATTCATTTGCAGTTACAATGTATGAATGTTTTAAGTGGGGTGAGGCTTATGATAGAGAAAAATTTGTATATATATGGAATATTGCTGATTTTGTTATTTCTGGTAAAAGGTTACAACAAATTAATGAAATACCTGAACCTATATACAAACTTATTTGTGGTTGTTGGAAACAAAATCCTAAAGACCGTTTAGTCATAGAGCAAGTACTTGATCGTTTACAATTATTGTATAAAGTGAAATGAATCTCATTTATTTATTATTCAAAAAAAAAATTGTAATATATACCAATAGTTTAATATTTTTTAAAGTAATTAATAAAAAGTAGTTAATTAAGTATTAATAGAACTTGTGTCTATTGTTCCTTGCTCAGGGGAGACTAATCCCGTCCCTTCGCCTAAAAGTGTTTGTTCTTCAACTATTAGCTTATTCTTTGCTTTTAGTTGTTGAACGGTGAGAATTTTCTTTTCTCATTTTTAGTGTGGAATAGAGTATTTTAAACATCCCTTACTTAGATATTCATTATTAAATTTCTTTTTAATTTCTATGGGTTTAAATTTCTTCTTCTTTATTTTCTTATTTTAAGGAGAGCATATAATTACTACTGTATTGCTTTGGGCTAATATTCTTTTAGCCTCAACCACTTGACCCTTTTCTTTTGTTAATCTTTCTTATATTATCAAATAATACTTGTATTCTAACAATTAATAATATCATCTTTATAAATACCCATTCGTTTATTGTCAATGATATTCTGTCATTGTACATAATAAACACTGCTATTCTTGCAGTACCGGGTAAGATGTTTTTCTAACCAAACGCAACACCATAACCAGTCCATAACTGGGGGAATCGAAGGATGGAAATATTTTAGGGTTCTGTGTGGTGTCTCTGACGTGCTACCTTCAAATCCATATTTTTTAAAGTAATTAAAAAATTAAATAAAAAAGAACTTGAAAATTTCAATTGAAATGAAAATTTTTATTTTCATTTTTATATTACAATGTTTTTCATTTGAAGATTATATTTGGGTTATTTCTGATACACACTTTGATTCTAAATTTGCTGAAGGAGGATATGCTCATTGTAAAAGCATTGACGTTTGTTTTCATAATACAATAAATAAAATAATATCTATTAACTTAAATTAGTGTTGTCATGAAGACTCAGTACCTAAAGGAAATAATTTTGAAACTGCACAATTTTGTGGACACCATTCTTGTCATGCTCCTTTAGAAACAATTATGTCTGGAATGGATTTCATTAAATCTCATGAAAGTATATCTAAAAATGTTATTTGGTTAATGGACGTTATTCCATCTGATATGTTCCAAATGACTAAACAAAGAAATCTTAATGATTTAGAAATGTTCCATAATGAGCTTAAACGAAGACTCCCTGGATTTACAGTATTACCATCAATTGGTAATCATGACTATTTTGAAACTTCTTTTTGGGCATTTCCACCAAAAAGTCAATGGATGTTAAATAATATGAGTTTATGGTGGAAAGATTGGTTATCTCCTGAAGAAATTGCTACTACAAAGAAAGGAGGATATTATATTCACCAACTACCAAGTGGAATAAATATTATTTCATTACAAACTGCTTATTTTGATATTATGAATTCACACTCTGGAGAATATCCAAAAACAGATCCTGGAGAAATGATGATGTGGTTTAATGCTACACTAAAAGTGTTAAGAGAAAAAGGTCAAAAAGCAATTATTATTTCTCATGAATCTATTGGACTTAAAATTACAGGAATGATGGACGTTAATCCATATTTCACTCGGGATTTCCTAGAATTATATAAAGAATATTCAGATGTTATTATTGGCCATTTAGCTGGTCATAACCATATTGAAGGGTATCGTTTATATCCTGGTGAAGATCCATTTTATAGTGTAATTATTAATCCAGCAATGACTCCAAAAGGATCAAACCCTTCTTTAAGACTATATAAATTTAATGATAAACATATTATTGATTATACAACATATTATCTTAATCTTGATCAATGTAATGCAGAACATAAATATACTTGGGTCAAAAGTTATAATACTCAAGAAGAATATGGGTTAGTTAATCTTGGTAATTCTGAAATTGGTAGATTACACTATATGCTAAAGAATGATAACATTGCATGGAGTAAATTTATGAAACATTTTTCAACTGAATTACCAAATTCTTGTGAAGGAAATTGCAGAAAACAAAGACTTTGTTCAATGGAAAATATGAGAGAGTCAGGATATGCTGAATGCATTAAGAAGTAAAATTAATGGAATTATAAATGAAAGAATTTAGTTAGAATAATTTAAATTACATTCTATTTTTTTAAACAAACAATCTTTCTTAATAAATGATGAACATTCTTTTAATTGACATAATACACTTTTAATTTGTGTCATTGTACAGCATGATACCCATTCAATAATAATAGATTGGAACATTGATCTTTCTAAATTAATTAGGTTAGAAGAACTAATAATAATAGATCCTATACTACAATGTATTAATTCAATTGATTCAAAAATATTTTTCTGAAAGAGTAATTGTTTAATTGTACAACTTTTTAATGATATTCTTTTAATACAAGAAAAATCAACAGATTCTCCTATCCAATATGATGCAGTTAATGAGTCAATTACAAATGTATTAAAATGTAAAGTATTAAAATGAGCAAATGAAATTGATAATGATTTATTTCCAAAGAAAATATGATCAAAACATGGAAGAACAAAAGAATTATCACATTCAAATATTACTTTAATATTCTTTGATGGTGTACCAATATCATTCATTTGATTTGAATTAAGTAATAAATTTGAAATAAATATTGTATTTTTCATAGATTCATTACAATGTTTCCAAACCACAAAAAGTAATTCTGAAATTGAAATATGCTTCAATTTAGTATCGTCAATAAATAGTGAACCTTTAAAATATTTTTTTATGTTTATGTTTTGTAATTGTGCTTCATCACATAATAAAGGTCCATGAAACTCTTCAACTATTAAATTTTTTACATTCTTTCCAATAATAAATGGTGAAGATTGTATACAAGCAATATGAACAGATTTAACAGAATCAAAATTAATATTAAATGAATTTTGACTACAATAATCTATTTCTTTAATTGTATCAATAATTTTTATTGATTGAATTTGTGCTTTATTAATTGTTTTATTAATAAATTTTTCATCTTTATCAATGAAATCAGTAAGAATAGAAGTTATAAATGGTTCTCTTAATCTTGGAATAAATGAAAATTGTTTTGTTGAATAAGATAAAAAATTTACATATATTTGATGTTTAGAAGGTATATCTTTATATACATTAGTAAGCTCTTCTGCATAAACACATTTCTCTACAATAAATATGAATTTTGAAATAGAATTTTTTTTAAAATTAATTCGAGAAACAATAGATTTGAGTTCAACTATTCCACAATATAAAATACATTTTTGTGCTGTTGTTTTTTCCATAATTAAAGTTACTTCAGGGTGATAAGATTCTAGCAATACAAGTGTTTTAATATTAGCTAATAAATGAATATAATTTGGTAATTTGGTAATAAAAGTTTTCTGTAAACTAACTCTCAAAATATGTTGCCCAAATCGACTGAATAAAAATTGTTGAAAAAATCGTGAATCAATACCTCTAAAAATAAGTGGTAGAGTTGTTGGAAGAGTTTTGGCTTGTAATGTGCTATAATTTGATGGAAAATTTAAAATTTTTAATCTAGTAAAAAACGTACTAACTTCAATTGGTGTGTTATGTGACATAATATTGTACGGGCAGTTGGCCATTGTTAAAACGGCCACTTGTGCACGACGAGAAATTAACATTAATTCTTTGATTTGAGTTAATGAAGGAAAATAAAGGATTACTTGTTGAAAGTTGGTTAACCAAGAATCAGACATCTCTTTAAGTAAAGTGATCTTGTTAATAAAAACCCTTTTAAACTTCTGAAATACTTATTGATTAGAAATGATTTACGACATTACCAACAAGGTATTAAAAAAATACTGAAAAAGAAAAAAAAAGAAAAAAAAAGAAAAAAGAAAAGACGATCAATATAAATTGTTAGATTAATTTCAACATTCTATCAACTCATTTCTAGTGTTGGATTATTTGTTACTCCAATTTTACCATTAATCTTTGGTGCACAAAGAGCTGAAAAAGCAATTAGAGAGAAAACAACAGAATCTATGGATTTAAAGAATGCGGCATCAATGCCAGTAATAGGAAGTCTTGTATTATTTGGATTATACGTTATCATTAAATTCATTTCTGCGGACTATTTACAATATTTGTTAACACTTTATTTTATGTTTATTGGGGCAGTTGGAATAAGTGAATTGTTTTCATTTATATTTGAGAAATATGCATCTCCAGAGAAGTTAGTTATCAGTATCCCATACATTAATTATAAAATTGAAACATCTAAATCAGAAATTCTTGGGACAGGAGTTGGATTTATATTTTCATTAATATGGGCTATTACTCACCATTGGATCTTTAATAACTTCCTTGCATTTTGTTTAACAATTGTTGCTATTGGAGAACTTACAGCACCATCATTTAAAATTGCGGCAATTATGTTAATTGCACTTTTCTGCTATGATATCTTTTGGGTATTTGGAAGTGAAGTTATGATGACAGTAGCAACTCATGTTGATGGACCAATCAAATTTATCTTCCCTAAGGATGGACGATTCATCTTCACAGAGCAAGTTTCAATTCTTGGACTTGGTGATATTGCTATCCCAGGTATTTTTATTGCATTAATGAAAAGAATAGATACTTCTTTCAATAACAAGAGTCAATATTTCATGGTCTCTATGGTTTCATATTTCATTGGATTATTAATTACATTTGTCATTATGCACACATTTGCACATGGACAACCAGCATTATTATATCTTGTACCAGCATTATTAATTGGAACTATTTTCTATGCAATATCTAGAAAAGAATTAAAACAAGTATATGATTATCATGATCCTACTGATGAGAAAGAAGAAAGTTCTGAAGAAGAAAATGAAGAAAGTTCTGAAGAAGAAAATGAAGAAAAAGAAGAAGAAAAAGAAGAAAATAAAGAAGATTAAAAGCAGACATAATTGAAAATGATTCAGTCTTTTCACTTTTTTTATGTTTTTTTAGGAGTTATTAAAATATATTTTTATAAAAAGAAAGAGTTAAATATTTAATTGTTTCTTATATTTTATTGTTTTTTTATAATCTGTTTAGATATGATTAATGTTAAAATATGTTTAATAATGATGAGTTATAGTAAATTATTTTAATGTCATTATATTATAATTTAATATTAATGTTAATAATTATTTATAATAATTTGATATTAAATAATATGTGAATCATTTCATTTTATTAATATTTATTGTTTAAATAAAAATGATTCATTTTAATTTATATTTCATTAATTATATAATTAAATACTTCGTATATATTATTATTTGTTTGGTTCTGTTTTAGATAAAATTAATTTGTTTTTCTAATGAAATTATTTATGTATTATTCTTTTAGATTATTGAAAAAACTATCAATTTGTTAAAGTTATTAATTTGTTTCTTTATTTTATTTAAAATGATTTTAATTTATTGATTTAATGTTTTATATTTGATGAATAATGATAATGAAATAATCATATTATGAATTATTTCTTTTGTTTTAATATTGTTATTTATTTCTGTTCTTATTTCATTCAATTATATTTATAATTTGATTTTATTTCTATTAAATTATTTATTATTTAATTTGAATATTATTAAATATTTCATTATTCTAATCATTTAAATACAATGTTTTGTTGTTTGTTATTATTCTTTAATTTTATTTTAGATACTTTGTTATATTTCACTTATAATATTTATTATGTTATATTCTGTTTAAATCTGATATAATGAACTAAATTAAATTTATATTTATATTTATTTAGATTATATTATATTATTAAACATATAATTTAATCATTCTTTATACATTTCTTCTTTTTATTATTATATTATATTTTCTTATTATTATTATTATATTAAATATAAATTTAATTTAAAAGTATGTTTAGTATTAAATATTCATTTATACTTTTTTATTTAAAATTATTAATCAATATTAGAAATACTAATTCTTCATTAATTGAATAAAAAATTGAATAATATGATATGTTTATTTTCATTTTATAAAGAAATTAATATAAAAAATACAAATGAATTATATTAAGAAAATGATTAATATTTATAATGTTATTATCATAAATGAATAATTATGAAATAATTATGAATAAGAGAATTATTAATGATATTAAATTATTATAAGATTATTTATTGATATTATAATCATTTATTAATTTGATTTATGACTTATATAATATTTAATTGAAAAGAATCAAATATTATCATTTAAAATTTATCATTATTATATTATTAATTATATTATTTTTATTTATTTGATGTTCTTTTTTGTTTAATAAAAATATTATTCTTCATTTTATATTTTTAATTTTTATATTTTAATTTATAATATTTATTAAAATATATTCTTTAAATCTTATTTTATTCATTCAATATTTATTCATTTATTGTATTTATTATCTGAATATTATGTTTTATTTTATTGTTAAATTAAAAATTATTATAAAACATTTAGATAATTAGTATGTTAAAAGATAATAAAATAAATGAATAAAAATGTTAATATTTTACATATTATTTTATGTACTTATTTTATTTATATGTAATTAATCTTTTCTTATTTTATTTATTTTATTATTTAATTTTGATTTAAAATGAATATGATGATGATTTATTAAAATATTTATTTTGTTATTTTAATTCTTATTCTATATTTTATACAGATATATATCATTTATTCTTTCTTCTTTCATTGATTTTATTTTATTTATTTATTGTTTCTATATTTTAAATATATTCAATTCTTTCTCTGTTATTCATTCTTCTTTTATTGTTTTGTTAGTATTTTCTATTCTTTATTTCTTATAATTATTATTTCTATCTCTTTATTCATTTTTATCTTTATTATCATTTATTATATTATATTTTTATTATCATTTATTATATCATTTATTGATATTCATTATTCTTTTGTTCATTTTACTTCTTTTTATTTCTTTATTATTTTGATTATTTTATTTTACATCATTGTTATATATCATTTATTATATTATTATATTTTTGATTCATTTCATTCTTTTTATTTTTTATTCCTTTTATCATCATTCTTTTATTACTCTTTCATGATTTTATACAATTGTATGTTAAATCTGTTGGTTTATAGACTAATAAGATTTCACTGTTATTTATGATATTTTTGTTATCTTTTTTGTGTTTAATATATTTAACATTCTTCACAAGATTACATAATTTCTTTGTAATTAATATTAAGTTCAATTCATTGTTTATTTGAATTATTAAAATTTAATGAAATTAAATAATAAAAAACAATAGAATGAAAAGAAGATAATAAAATAATGATTATATAAAGAAATAGAATTATATAAAAATGAAATAATAATAATGAAAAATATCAATTAAAATTCAAAACGTTGAATATGAATAAATGGAGAAAATTGTGTTGGTTCACGAACTGGTTTTCTAAAGTATTTTAAAAAATAAATTCCTTTATTTATTAAAGGAATAAAAAACATTAATGTATTATTTTCAAGATATTTTTTCCGAATATAATTTTCATTTTTAATATTACTTGCTAAATAAATACATACAAAATCTCCTTCTTCTGATTTATCTTCTTCTATTTTAATTTTAACTCCTTCTATTTCTTTATTATTTTCTTTATATTTAACTTTTTCAATATGAATAAAATCTTGTCCTTTTGCTTCTTTAAAAATATATTTCTTTTCTTCTGTTAATTTCTTTTTCTCATACATCACTCTAATATCAAAAATACCTTCAACCATTGGTTTTTCAACTTCAATCTTTTCAATTCCTTCTTTCATCTCCCATTCATATTTTTTATCAAATATTTCTTCTTCTCCATTAACATAAATTCCTATTTTAACTTTTTTATATTGATTGGGTCGAATGACTTTTATCTTAATTTTCCCTTCTTCTTCTTCTCTCACTTTAATTTGTGTTTCTTCTTCTTCTCTTACTTGACTTTCTATTTCTTCTTCTTCTCTCTTAATTTCTCCTCTTTTTATTTTTTCAATTATCTCTTTCTCATATTCAAGTTGTTCATAAATGTTCTCGTGCCATTTTAGTCCTTCTCTTTCTTGATATCTTTCTTGTAATCTCTTCTCACTCTTCATTCTTTTTCCTTTTTAAGTTTCTATTTTTTTTCTTTTATCATTTTTTTCTTCTTTATTTCTTTTATTTCTTTATTCTTGAAGACTGTTTCTTGTCTTTCTAAACGACTTTCTCAACTTCTTCTTCTTTTTTTCTACCACTCTTATCATTCTATCTCTCTCATTTCTTCACTTCTATTTCTTCCTTGAAACATTTAAAGTAATCTCCCCATTTCTTCTTTACAAATCTTGTTCTTTCTTACTTATTTATTTTCTTCTAACTATTTGAAAACTCTTTTCCATGAAATACTTTCTGATGAAATGTCTCATTACTTATTTCATCTCATTCCTTTCTTTGAACTTCATTAGTTAAATACTTATTTAATACCATCTATAATCTATCAACCAATTAATTCTTTCAACATTCTTGAATTTGAACCTTACATCTTTCTGTCATACTATCTCAAAAAGGTATCTAGTCAATACCACAAATACTCTGAGAAATTCACATCATCATCACACTAAAAAGTTTAATGACTTCTAGAAATTATTTAACTAAACTGAAAATATCTCTTTGACTTTAATATCAGAATGGTCTTTTGGTGAATAAAAACTTCATAAAATGTTATGTATTACAATCGGAAATTCGTGATTATCTTTTTCTACCACGTCATCTTATTTATTTATAGATATTTTATTTTTTAAGAAATGACTTGTATAAGGATTTTGACCATCAACATAAATTTCTTAATAACAAAAAATGGATCAATAATAAATTAATAACAAGAGTAGTGGAGAATTAGAACAAGACACAACACACACAATTGATTTAAAGTATGTAAAAAACCTAAGTCATCATGTTATAAACCAAAGCGTAAAAATAAGAACTGATGAGAGATTTTTAAAGAAGAGTCTATTTCAATTATTGTTAGATTATTATTCGATGCCCACAATACTCAAAAAAGGTTTTTTAATAAAGAAGAATTTAAAAATTATGTTAAAGAATAAAAATAAATAAATTAAGATACTATAAACAGTTGAATTAGTTGTCAGAATATCATAACCTATAAAAATCAATATGAAAATCTATTTTAAATGAACTTTTATTTAAACTGTAGTAAATATCTTTCAGTTACTATTGATAATTAACGTTTTATTCAAAAATATAAATAAAAGTTTTTCTTCGTTGAACAAGAAAAACGAAGAAGTCCTTTGTTAAACTGGTTCAATTAAAAAGAAGAGCTAAATGGAAGAACACATTTAGAAATATAAATATAGAACGTATTTATAAAACACAACTCTAAAGAGTCATACGAACAAAAACAAGAGAAGAAATGGGGTTGTGTGATTTTTGACTTAATGAATATAAATTAATATAACTCTGTTTAACAGTTGAAGAATTATTTTATGCTGATTTATATAATTTACATTAGAGTTTAAAAATCATAAATATACAACAATGAATCAATACGTAAAACTGAAACTTAAAAATTGTAAAATAAAGAAAAACCAGTTTATTCTGTGCATTTGTATTGAATAAGAAGGAAGAACAAATAAAATGTAACCCATGTTAAAGTCAGCTGATTGAATTCGGAACTAAGTGTATTTTATTGAAGATTTTTTTATGAAATACTGATGAAATGAAAGGGGAATGAGAAAACAAGGAAAAAAATAAAAAATCTATTTAATTTGAAAAATTTTTCATTAAATATTTTAGGAAAACTTATTCTAATAAAATCTAAAAAGAAAAACCCTAAAATAAACAGAAAAGAACTTAGAGACATAAAAAGGATGCCAAGATCAAAACCCAGAAATAAACGACAAACACTAAGTAAGAAACACTCAATTGAGAAGAAAATTGGAAGACACAACCAAAAGATGAGAAAGTTAGCAAAAAAGTTTCCTGAAGCACGAAAGAAATTAAAGAAAGAACCAGGAATTCCTCATCTCTATCCATTTAAAGAAGAGTTGATTCACAAATATGAAAATGCACTTAAAAAGAAACAAGAAGAAAAATTAGCAGCAAAGGATGCACGTAAAAATCAAATCAAAACAGCTGAATCAACACCAAATGAAACAAAATAAGTAATATAGATTACCACTAACAATAATCTTTTTGAATTCGACTGTTTTTTTTTTGATTTATTTTTCTTCTTTTTTTCATTAAAAGAATTACATAAAGAGATTGAACAATAGAAATAAGTACAAATATTTTATATTATTTATTAGGTAATAATGCATGATATTTCATTTTACCAGTTGTACTTCCTAATCCAATCATACTTTTTTCAAATTCATTTGGTTCGAGTTCAAAATCATCTTCTGTTGGGTCACTCTTTTTCTTTGTTGTTGTTAGTAGTGGAGGTATTTTTTCTGGTTTACTTTCTTTTTTCTTTATATCATCATTTGTTTTGAAGAATGAAGTTATTGAACTTTGAGATGGAGACAAACTTCTTTTTCTTTCTTTGTTTTTTGTATTAGAACCTCCCATTTTTGTATCAAATACATCTTTTTGATGTTTAGTTAATTTAATTACAATTCCTTTTTTCTTAGTATTTATTGGTTGTTTAACTGTTTCATTTAATTTATATGTCTCAATTAGTTTTTGTGTTTGGTTTGGTTTTTTATCATCTTCAATTTCTATGACTTCTATCTTTTTTATTTCTTCTTCATTTTTTTGAATAGTTTTCTCTGCCTCTTCCATTAAAATATCTTTTCTATTTTCATTTTTACAAGTAGAATTAAAGGAAAAGAAGTTAACAGATGAAGGTATTCTTTTTACATTTACTTGGGATATATCGTCTATTATATTTTGTATCTCTTCTTTTTCTTGGGATTTTTCATTTACTTCAGTACAGCTGGTAAATACTGAAGATGGGATATCATCTAATATACTATTTTCTTCATCTATTTTTTTCTTTTTTCTATGATCAACTTCATTAGCAAATGTCAATAAACCTTTTGGAATTGGTTTTGTTACTTTGAAGAAGTCATTAATTGTTTTATTTCTTTTTCCCATAGGCTCAGGTTTCATTAATGCAATTGGTTTTCCATTATCTTCTTTTAACTTTTTTGCACCAATCAAACATGGAAATCCATAGTTGTTTCCTTCTTTAATTCCAGTGATAGAAATATCACTTTCTTGACTAATTCGTTTAGTAAATGATTTCTTTTTTTGTTCATTATTAACTTCTGTGATAATTGTTTTTGTTTTTCTTCTTGGTTTTTCTTCAAATAAAACATCATCCAATAATTCACTACTGTTATCGTAGTCAATAGGCTTAGCTGTTTGTAATTCATCATCTTCAATAAAAATATCATCATCGCAATCAATAGTTATTGGTGTATTTTTACTTCCAATACTATCACTATTATCTTCTTTTTCTATTTCTACACTTACTGTAACTTTTTTTGTGTCATGCCCAACTTCTTTCCCATCAAGAGTTTCTCCTGAAATTTTCAACTTCTTTTCAAGTAAAGGCCAAATAAGATCATCAACCGTTTGTTTTCCAATTAAGTAAAAGATTCTAACATCATTCTTTTGCCCAATTCTATGAACTCTATCTTCTGCTTGTCTCAGTACTCCTGGTGTCCAATATAATTCAGCAAAAACAACAGTATCTGCACTATGAAGAGTGATTCCTGTTCCTGCAGCAGTAACACTAAGAATAGCAATTCTAATTCTTTTCTCTTTTTGAAACCGGTCTACATATTTTGCTCTTAAAGAAGCATTTGTTGATCCATCAATTCTTATATACTCAATATTACTTTCTTTAATATAATTCTCTATTCCATCAAGCATTTCTTGGTGATGACCAAAAACTAATAATTTTTTCCCTTCTATAATCATTTTATCAAGAAATGAACATACCCCTTTAAGTTTAGCAGTACAAGTCATATTATATAACTCTACGAATTGAATTTGTTTTGTAAACTTTTCAACTTTATCACCTAACTTTTTTTTTTGGAGCTCAGCTGCCAATCTTAAATCTTTCATTTTAATAACATCTTCTTGTGGAATGTCTATTACTACTTCCATTCTTTCTTTATCAGGTAACTCAGAAAGTACTTCTTCTTTTAATCTTCTAATCATTACAAATTTAGATAATAAGATATGAAGTTCGGGAAGATGTGAATTACCAGTATAATCCCAACCAAATTGTGTAACTTTTGCATTACAATACCTAACTCCAAATTTATGAAAAGAAGGAAATATTGGAAACCTAAGAGCTTGCATTTGAGGATATAATTCACTTGGTCTTGAAAGTAATGCAGTTCCACTTAATAAAATAGTATGTTCAGCGTTGATTAATACTGGTAATAATTCACGACACCTTTTTGATTGAGAATTTTTTAAATAATGACACTCATCTGCAATGACAATTTTAAATTGTTTATCAAGTATTTCTTGTGCATGTTTTGCTGCTATTTCATATGAAACAATTGTTACTCTTCCCCATGGTTTATTAAGATCTTTTGAACTAAACATTACAACAACATCATCATAACACTTGCAATTAGTTATAATCTCATTTTTCCAATTAGCTCTTAGTGAAGATGGACAAATAACCAATAATGGCCAATCTGTTTTATAGTACTGAGCTATTGAAATAGCTTGTAACGTTTTGCCTAATCCCATTTCATCAGCAATAAGACATCTTCCATTATGTTGAATACCAAACTCAACACCTTGAATTTGAAAAGGCTTTAATTTAAATAAAAGTTGTTCACCAATTTGAGACATGTCTACTACTTCTTTTGATGATGTATCTATTCCTTCAATCACATCTTGAAAATATTGTAACACTTCATTAGGAATCTCTTTCATAGAAAATCCCATATTTTTAAGTTGTGATACAATGTCATGATAGTGTCTTAGTGGTAAAAAAAATCCATTATCTTTATGAAACCCTCTCATTCCTTCCATTGCTTTAACTATTTCTTTTGGTAATTTTCTTTGATGACACCCAAACTCTGTTTTACTCATAATCTCCAATACTAAATCACAAGCAGGTTCTTCTTGTTTTTTTAATACATTAATTTGAGCACTTGTTAATGGTTTTCTGAAAAATTTCTTCTTCCCTTCCATTTTAGTGCTATCAAATAATAATAAAATTGAGTTTTCGTTTTTTTTCTTTAATTTACAACATTTTCTTTCGAAACATAAGTCTCAAATACCCAAGAATGAATTTAAAAGAAAGAATTTTTAATAACAATTTTAATTAAATTTTTTGTGTTTTTTTTTTGTTTAAATAAAAAATAAAAATAAAAAAATATTTTTAGAGAAAAAACAAGAAAAGATAAAAAGGAGATGTCGCACTCCAATCAAACTTTTGATAAGTTAGACGAGGAAAATTGGGATGATGACTTCGAAATAAATGACAAAGTCAATGAAATGAAAATACGAAGTAGTGACAACACAAATGGAGAATGTTGGGATGATGATTTTGGAGAAATAAAAACAGGAGAAAAGATGATTACGTCAATACAAAAGGAAACAACAACAAATACAACGAAAAATTTTGAAATCAAAACTATACAAACGAAAGATAATGACGATTGGGGAGATGATTTTGTTATTCCTGAAGAAGGTGAAAGCAAAACGAAGATCAGTGTAAAACCATTAAATAATTTTCTTCAAAAAAAGACAAACGAATATTCTAAGGTAGGGAACAATGAAAATTGGGATGATGATTTTGGAAATGCAAAGAATGAGAATTCAGATGAAGGGTTTTATGGGTTACAAGAATTAGCAAAAGAAGAAAAGAAGTCTTCAAGAAAGAAATTAAATGGAAAAAGAAGGTCAATATTAATAGATAAAGAGAAGAAAGATGGGAAAAAAATAAAAATACCAACATTAAAAACAAAAGGAAAAGATAAAGAAGATAGTTGTAATGAAGGTTTTGATATAATTGTTTCACCACGAAAAAAGATTAATGAAAAAAAACCATCTGCATTAGTTGGAGAAGATAATTGGGATGATATTTTTATAAACGATAAAAAAGAAAAAAAAATAACACCCCGAAAGAAAAGATCAACAAGTGAAAAACCATTAATAAAAAAATCAGATACACCTGAAAATTGGGATAATGATTTTGCTGATGAATTAGATGGAAATAATAAAGATGAGTGGGGAGATAATTTTGGTGAAATACCAATAGATGAAAAAAAACCAATAGAAGTAAAAAAAATAAGTGTAACAACTGACGAAGTTTGGGATGATGATTTTTCGTTAGGTGAAAATGAATCATTTCAAAGTATTTCAATTCCTAATACAACTCTGATTATGATGAAACTTCCATTTTTAAAACAAGTTAAAGATCTTGTTGATCATTTTCCTGAAGTTACACTCAGTTTTTATAAAGAAGAAGAGTTTGATGGATATACTGATCTTTGTATAGAAAATATTGATAATCCTATTGTTAAAGAAATAGTAAAACGATGGGAAAAAGCAAATGAATATGGAATGAAACATGATTATATAAATGCGGAAAAGTTATATTTACCTCTAATTAATGAATGTTTAAAACCTACATTACCTGTAAGTGATCTTTTTAAATTACGAGTATTTTATCAAGCTTATATAATTTATAAAAAGGTTGGAGATAAAAGTAAATGTAATCAAATGTTAGAATTAGCTTATACTATGTATTCGACAATATTAGATCCACCTAATGATGCATGTTTTTCAAGGTTATCAGCTAGATTAAATTGTGATGTTTATGAATTAAATAAAGATGATGATTCATTTACCCCAAAAGTAAATCGATTAATAGAAGCGTTGTCATGTTATTTATATCCATTACATCCATTTACTAAACCACCACAATATATTTATCCTTGGAAGATTATTGGAGAATTATCAGCAATATTATCATATGAATTAGAGTATTTTGAATGTACCTGTGAAGGGATCACTGATATTCTTTTCACTAAAGTTCAGAAAATATCTTTAATGTTTGGTTCAATAAAAACAACTGAATTTATGAATAAGTATATTGAACTTCATAATAAACATGAGAAAGAAAAAGAAAAGAAGAATAGCAAAGAAGAACAAGTGATTGAAGAAGAAGAAGATTGGGATGCAGAATTTGGTATTACACCACAAACGAATGTTCCTACATTAAGTGTATTTGATTCATTTCAAGAAGAAATTATGGAAGAGAATCCACCAGAGAATTGTAGATTACTTGAAATTATTAACAATCAAAGTGTACAAACAGTAGGTTATGGCCTTCCAATGAAATTTTATGATGAGAGATTAACAACTAAATTTCAAGCACCTCAACTACAACAATACATTGAAGAAACAACTAAAGAAATTAAAGAAAATACATTATGGAATATTATAGATCTTCCTGTTGATGAAAAATTAAGTGATAATTTAATTGAAATATTACAAAAGAAAAAAGATATAAAAACATTAGTTAATATTGCATTTAAATCGAGTAGTTATTCATTAAAAAAGAAAGTTGGACAATTTAACAATATGGCAATAGGATTTGTTAGAAGTGAATTATTAAGACAATACGATTTAAAAAGTATCAATATTATCGAAATGCTACAAATTATTTGTGTATGTTATTCATTTGGAGATGAATATTTAAAAGAGATTGGAAATAAATTTTTTACTGGTTGTGGATTTCAGTTACTAGAAATAATAAGAAAAGGATATCAATTTCATATAAGAATGAATAAAGGAGTAGTTGGGAATTGGAGAGATGATGAATATTTTGAACAAATTGATAGTGAATTAGATAATTTAAAAGAGAAAAATGATGATGAATTAACAATTATTTATAATTCATGGATATTGTGTGAAGCAATTTTGATTGAATTAGGATATTCTTCAGTAACATATACAAAAATTACTGTTGATGATCAACTTCTGGATGTAGATAAAAAATTTCTTAATGAACAAAAAAGTCGTTTAGTTGAGTATTATAAAAAAATGGAAATAAACTTCTTTAAAGCAAGAGTAGCGTTAGTACTTGGAATTATTTTTAACTTTTTTGAAGATTCTAAAACATCAGAATCATTATTATTTGATTCCTTTTATATATTAAGACAATTATGGTATATTTCATTATTCTTAACTCCTTTAGGAATTAAGGTATGTATTAAATTATTACAGGTTTCTACATTAAATCATAAAACTGAATATTGTAAATCATTAATAGATACAGTATTCTTTGTTGCACCATATGTTCTTTATATCGACATTCAAATGACAGTCAAAATAATTGCAGATATTGCTACACATATTGGAGAAGAAACTAAAGCCATTAATATGTATAAATGGTTAATTGAAATTTATTATAAAGAAGAAAAATATAATGAATTTCTTTATATTGTTGGAGTATTAGCAGAAATTTATATTTCAATTGGTTTATATGATAGTGCTTTTCAGTTACTTGCTCTTAGATTTGTTTCTCAAAAACATTTAGAAACAACAAATATTAAATCATTACCAATTTATCATCAAAATATGCAAAGATTGGCAGAAATATTTCTTCATGTTGGAGATGACAAAAGAGTTCAAACAACAATCAATTTCTTTAATAAACTTAATATTCCAAGGTCAAAAGAAGTAGAATTAAAAGTAATTCTTGCAAAAATGTATGCTAAACGAGGGTGGTGTGATGATTGTTTAAAAACTTTAGAAGATGTTCATTTGTTTGAGTTTGAATTAATCAATAAAAAACAGAGAACAGAAGTTGCTGTTAATGTGTTTTCAATTATAGCAATGTGTTATGTTAATGCAGAGCAATATCATAGAGCTATGTCAATGATAGATTTTTCATTAACTCTATGCGATAATACAGATTATAGATTACTAGGTTCATTATTCTTTAAAAGAGGAAACGTTTTAAGAAAGATATTGTCTAATCCTGTTCAAACATATCCATCATATCTTAGAGATGACGATGGAATAAACAAATTTTTAACTTCATTCCTCTCAGATGAAAATGGAGAAAAAGTACCAATTAAAGTAATCGAGCCAACCTTATTCAATGGAGATTGGGAAGTTGTTCAAGAAGCATTATTATCATTTCAGAAATCATATGATATTTATACATTATTGGCTGATGATGGGCGATTAGCCAAAACGCAATTAGTTATTGCATCAACAAAAACACAATTTTTATTACGTACACCTAATGATTCTGCTGGATATTGTTTTGCTTCAACACTTAATTTAACATATTTTGAAGGTAGTTCATTCTTAAAGAAATGGAGTGTTGTAAAAATTAAAACAAGTGTTTCCCCAAAAGACTTTATTATTGATGCTGAAGGTGCGAGAAAATATGCATATGAAGCATTAAAAACTTATTCACAAATGTTTGATATATGGCATATTATCCCTGCATATGTTACTATGGCAGAAATACAATTTCTAAGAGATAAAAGACAAGAATCATATTCACATCTTCAACTAGCTGTCCAAACATTATACACAATGTTTTTTGATGGTCCAAGAGATATTGGACCGAATATACCTGCTCATTATGTATTTACTATGTACGAAATTTTAGGAAGAGTTGTACGATTAATGATTTTATTTGGAAAAAATACTATTAATGCTAATTTTGTTATAATAGATACTTATTTAATGCTTCAATATGCAACACTAAGAATTAGAAGAAGAAATAATGAATTTATTGATTTCTGGGAGAATTTAAATCAAACACGATCATTTTGTGATACAGTTAATAAAAAACTTCAATTAGATTGTATTGATGAAACAGATTTATTAAGAGTGTTATTAATTAAAATGTGTAATAGAATTAATCCAACATTAGCTATGTATGAAGCATATGCAACTCATGCACTTTCTTTATATTCACAATTACTTTATTCTAAAATAGTAGCAATTAAATATAATGTAGAACGATATTCAAATTCAAGAATAACTAAAAATGGTTTAATTGATTCTAATAAAGAATTAATTAAAAATATATTAGAAATGGTTAAAGAAAGTCATTTTATTTATTCATTTGTTATTCCTCAATTAGGAACTGTTAGACAACCAGAACCTTCATTTGAAATACTCCCTATTTTCAGACAACAAACCACTACTACAACTCAAACGATTGCTGCTTCAACTGCTCAATTTAAATCTGAACATGTATTTTTAATATTACAACTTTGTGGATCAATCATTTTTTATCATAGTTCTGGAGAAACATGTGTATGTCAATTTGGTGTATTATCTCCAATACAAACAACTGTTACAATGATTGCAATGAAAATTACAATTAAAAAAGGGTCAATATATTATATTGTTTCACCAACAATAACTATTTCACAGTTATTACTTGCATTATCACATGATATGGAAAATGAATCAAAAATCAAAAAATCTACATTTGGTAGTCTAAAAATTAGTAAAGGAAAATGTAAGATGGTTGGATGTGAAAAAGAATTTAACAAAGAAATTATTCGAATGATGAAGCAAAAGAAAGGATTCAATTTTATAAATGCTTTGTGTCTCTCTAGAACTAACAAACCAACAGAAATGCTTAATGAAGAGTCTACTATATTATCATTACTTAATCCAAATCAATTAAAAGAAACTCAGTTTAATGGACATTTAAAAGAATACCCACAAAAACCATTTACATTATTTTTAATAAAACGACCTGCAATTGTTAATTTACAAAATATTGTTAAACGACAAACAATTACAATGGATGGATTTTTAATGAATTACTTTGCTTATAACATTGATAGAACTCGTCCTCAACCATGTGACTCTATTTCACAAGTTAAAGATAAAATGGAAGAAATATTTAATTCTTTAGACCTCTTTAAAGAACGTCGAGCAAATAAATTAATTGTTAGTCCAACATTAAATATTATTCCATGGGAATTATTAGAACCATTCAAAAATTGTGTAAGGTATTTCTCTTTTTCGGGGGTTGAAAGGATTAATTCATCAAAAATAAGTTCTGAAGCACCACCACTATTCTTATTCTTCAAATGTAGTGATAATATAGCTTTAGATGAAGCAAGAAAACAAGAGTTAATTAAAGAGTCTAATCTTGCGTTATGTTATACAGATGGTATACCAAATAGATCAACTCAAACAATTGCATCAGGGTTCTTTGCTAACTCAGCAATGAAAACATTCTCTAATACATATCCTAGTATCTTTAAAACAATTGATATTTATCCACAAAGGTTATTTTCTGAACAGTTAAAAGAATTTATTATGGATGAAAATTATGAATATATTGTTGTTATCTCAGAAGCTGATTTATTAGAGTGTTCTGATCTCTTATCTTTTATTGCAACACAAACTAACTTTGGTATTATGTCTATCTCTAAATTAAAGTATCGTAAGTTACAAGAATCTACTTTAAAAATGGAAAAGAAAGAGATTTTATCAGATAAACAAAAGTTTGTTCTAATAAAACAAGTCCAATCTGATCTAACAGGAAAAACATTCAATTGTTCTTCTCTTTTCCATGTAAAGCAAACCGATTAAATTGGAATTGTTCATTTTTTTTTACTTCAAGACTTTTGGTTGTGATTAGTAAAAAAAATAACAAATTTACTATTAGTAATAATCAAAGAATTTTACTTCTTTCAAACTAATAATTTCAATTCCAATTAACATGGAAATAAAACTTTTGACAATTTTGTTTATTATTTGTCAAATTATGTGTGTTGTTGCTGAAACTTTAAAAGGTGGAAGTGATGATGATGAATGGGGTGTTTCTGGATGGATTGGAATATTTGTTGTTTGCATTAGTACAGCATTCTTTACTATTTTACTATTAGGACTTGTAATTTTTTGTCATTGTGTTGATTTAACTCGTTTTCATTTGGAATAAAACCACAAAGGATAAGAAGAAAAAATAATTTAGTTACTTTTGTTTAGCAAGTTCTTTATATTTTTGTTTTAATTCATTAGACAAATGTTCACATGCATAGTTTCGTGTTACTGGATGTAACGTTGTTACATTTTCATTAAGGTAAGTTATTAGTTTCTTTTTATTTTTCTTTCCTATTTCTTTTAACATCCATCCACATGCTTTATGTATTAAGTCATGAGGGTCTGATTTAAGAATGTCACAAATTTTTAATGAATCTTCAAATTGTCCATTTTTAATGAATGTCATTGTTGTGACCATTGCAATTCTTCTTTCCCATAATGATTTACTTTGAGCTAATATATAAAGAATATCCTTTTCTTTTTTTAACAAGTATTTCCCAAGAATTTTATAACATGTTATATCAACTAAATCCCAATTATTTAAATGTTCAGTTTGAGTAAGATAAAACTTATAAATTATTTCTTCATCAACTGGATATAATTCAACAAGAATAATACATCCCGCTACTCGAATTTCATGATACTTATTATTTAATAAATCTTTTACTTCATTTAATACTTCATTTATTGTCTTTCCTTCAATAAATTTTTTTCGTTGAATATAAGTATTTAAAAATACTTTTGTTTCTTTTCTTATTGATGGTAATGGAACTCCTAGAAAAAGATCTCCTTCACCATATTCACCTTTTCCAGTTTTGAAAAACCTTTGCAATACTTTTGCTTTATCTTTATTTTCTATTGTAGTAATTCTTTGAATAAGTTCATTAGCCTTCATCTTAATTTACTTAAATTCTAAGTTTTCTTTTAAATAACTCAATAATTCTTATATTTCAAATTAAAAAGAAGAAAAATAAAAAATAGTTTTTATCATTCATCATAATTTTGTTCTTCTGACATTTCTTGATTATTATTTTTTTCTTCTTCTTCATTAATTTCATCCTCACCTCCTTCTTTGATGATTATTTTTTCAAACTCTTCAATTAACACTTTCATTTCTGGTTTAGCAAACTTCCTTAGTCGTTGACATAAAGAAATGAAAGCCTCTTTAACTTCTGTGATATGTAATTTATTTCCAAAAATTTTTACAGAGCTCATTAATTTCTTTAATGTTTTTTCATTATATGATAAGAGAGATAAACAATAAGCAGTATACTCCCATTGTTTTGGTGTTTGTTCATTCATAGTAAATCTCGAACATAATTTATTCATTAATTGTTCATGTTGTTTATCTTTTGAAATAAATGAAAATATATATTTAATAATATATCTAAAATGTTCTCTAGTAATATCTTCATTTCCAAGTGATGAAATAAGATCGGGAAGAACACTATAAATAGCATTTGTTTTTGATGAATATTCTTGGAAAAATGTATGTGCTAAATCTCTAACTCTTTCTTCATCATCAACAAGTGCAAGCCCCATCAAATATATTGATCCTTTTACTTTAATAATATCATGAAATATTAATTCACTTAATACAATAACTGCACTTCTCCTAACTAATGCACTTGGGTCTTTTAAACGTCCATAAAGATATTTAATCCATCCTTCTAATAAATTTGGATATCTACATGCAAAGTCTCCAACATAATAAACAATATTACTCCTAACACATTCATCTTGTGTATTTTCTAATATAGTAAATAATTCTTGAAGGTGTTCTTCACAATAACGTTGATTAACCATCATAAAAGAACACAAAGAATTAATCACAACAACTCGGAATGTTAGAAAATTATCTTCGTTATATTTTCCTTCAATAATGTCTTTACAATAGTCATTTATAATTGGTACAAATTCTCCTAATAACCCATCTTCTAATACCTCACCGACAACTTCATGAATCTTATTTTCACATGCAATACTAATCCGTTTTCCTTTCTTTCCTTTTTTCTTCTCAATCTCATCTACAACACCTTCTTTCATTTTTTCATATATTTCTCCTTGTTTTCTTGCTACTCCTCCAACAGCAGACAATAATTTACTAATGTTTGACACTTTAGGACTTTTCTCAACTTCAGCAACCCTTCTTAAAATAATTTCTTTCCCTACTTCATTTGGATTATCAACTGCTTTATAAACAAGGTCAAGAACTAATTGATTTAAAGCAATCCATGTGTTTGGTCCTATTGTTTCATCAAGACAACCAATTATTTGAATTATAGTTGGATCATTTATACTAATCTTTTCTAACGCATTCTTTTCTTCATATAAGTGATATAAAACTTGACACCCTCTATATATAAATGTAGGAAGTTGTCCTTTTTTGAAGCAAATTGAATTTAGTAATGATATTTTATTTAATATTAACGATGGTTTTGCAGCACCAACAAAAGATAACAATGTCAATGCAGTAAGCGCTTCCATATCTCCTCCAGTTGGTAATTTGCCAGCCATGTATGCCCATAAATAATCAATTTCGGTTGGCCCAATAACTTTTTTTTGAATAAGCAATTCAACTAATTTCTTAATACATAATTCTTCTCCAATATTTGATCCATTCGTCATAATTAATAGGTTATTTACAGTATTTTGTGGAGACTCTTCACATAAAGCTTTAGAAACTGCTTCAACAATGACGTTTTGAACATCAACTTCTTTAGAAAATAATAGTTCTAATGTTTTCTTTAATGCCCTTGCTCCTTTAGGTATTTTGTATTGACAAATACTTCCGAAGAATTTAATTGCTTCTTTAAGGTCTAGTACTGACGTTGATTCTAGTATTCTTTCAACAGAATCAACAGCTTCTTCAAATACACTAATAAATTCAATTGAATTTTTTAACCACTCAATAAAATTTTTTAAAACCTCTTGTTTTTTAGCTTCAAGTAATTCAGTATCAGCAACATGTTGAAATCCAGTTCCTTCAAATATTTCTAAAATTTTATTAACTGGAACAGTAAATTCTTGTTCTTCTTCACTATCATCTTTGTTTTCTTCTTTTACATTTTCTTTTAACATTTCAGCAGTTTCTTGTAACTTCGATTCAAAAAGATCTCTTCTTAATATAACTGAATAAGGATTAAATACTAACATCGCTTGTAATAATGAAATTGCATTTTTTCTTACTGGTGTTGATTTGTCATTTAAACGTTCAACAGCACTAGAAGTTAATTTATTAAATCGTTCTAATGGGATACATCTATGTTCAACAAGCATTTGCCACATTTGTAATACTTTAACTCTTACAAATGAATTGACGTCATGAAATCTTTCAGTAAGACAATCATATAACTGATCATTTGGGGTATCAAGAAGAATATTGGCATAACACTCTATCACAGCATTACGAAGTATGTGTTCTTGTTGTTCTAATAAACAATGAAGAATACTTGGTAATTTTAGTTTACTTTCAGGAACTAACTCAGGTAATAAAGGAAATAAGATAGAAATACTTTTTAGTAATTTTGGGTTTATAGTATCAATAGAAAGTAATTGTCTGAGAAATTTTTGTAATACTGGGCTATTGTTACGAAGAATAGAGTTAGCAATTTTAACAATGTCATTGTCTTCACTTAATAATTGAATAAGTCCGGTAACAATACCTTCTATATGATTAAGATTTGTTAATTGAATAAAGATTTTATTTAAAAATTCACTATCAATTGTTTTTATTCCTTTTGTTGCAATTTGTCTAATAGTATCTAAAAAGAAGGTATCAGGTGATGTAAAAATACTGTCAAATGGTAATTGTAAAACATCGATGACACTCTTAATAATAAGCTGGTCAATATCAATAAGACTTTCTAGATAAATGATCATTTTTAAAGTACTTCTGTATTGTTTACATTGATCTGAATTTAAAGACTCAAGATTATATTTAACTAATGAAATTGCAATTTGACAAATAGAATTTGATAATACCTTTTTTTGTGCTGCCAAATGTAAATACCCATATTTTTTTGGTTCTGAATATAAAATAAGAGGGTCCAATGACGCTTCTTTAATTATTGATGATGTGATTTTTTTTATATCCGATAGTTTATAATCATTTTCAAAATCATTTGGTGTACTACAATCCAATAACCCACCGTATCCCTTTTCTTTTTCATGTTCTGTTTGAGGAATCTCAAACTCCATTATGTCTTTTATTTATAAGTCGATTCTTAGTTTTTCACTTTTCATCTCAATTTTTCTCTTTTTTAAATTGATGAAAATAACTCTAAATGAAAAGTAAATACCCTAAAATACTAATTTACAACTTTTTTATGTAAATTAAAGGATATTATTTTTTTGAAAATCTTCAAAAAAAAAAGAAAAATGCCAAAAATAAAAAAAAAAGAAATAAAAATTTTTAAATAAAAAAAATAAAATAATTTCATTGTACCAATGAAGTACTTAGAATGGTTACAACAAAATAAAGAAACAGAAATATACAAGATACTTAAATTAAAAAAAGAGGATTATCCATTTGAATATCTTTTTCAAGAAAGTGGAGAAATATTAAATAAAGAAACTAGTAAACTTATTTCGTTAAGATCATATTTATTTTCTATTCCTATGTTTCATTATCTTCAGCCTTATTCAAATTTTATTTCTCTTATTGATTTTGGAAAATATCTCTGTAATGAATTAAATAAAGAAGTACCAGCTGAAAATTCTCCTCAGTCTATAACTCATCAATCATCAAATACTCCTTTAAAACGTACTTCTTCAACTCGTTCTTCATTAACGGTTTTTATTCCTATAAAAAAGACGGCGTCTTCTAGTTCTTTAGAGCTTGGTGTAGACCTTCCTCCTAATCAAGAAATATCTCTTTCAAAACCAATTCAAGTAATCCCTATTAAACCTAAATTACCTGAAATACATCATCCAATTATTATGAGTTTAATTGACCAATTACCGGTTAGATTTAAAGAAACATTACTTTCATATTATACACTCTCAAAAGTACTTTATATTATCCAGCCAAAACAAAATTTTGAAACAGTTAATATACGTCAAAGTGCTTTTATAAGAGTAATTAACAATTCTGGAATTGATGTGTCAGGGTGTGTAACAATAGATAAAACTGATTATTTATTTGAACAATATAATGAAAAAACAAAATATAAAGTTATTCCTTATCCAATTAAAAATGGAAGATATAAAATTAAATCAAATGAAATTATTGTTATTTTTACTTGTAATCAAGAAAGTCCATCTGAAATAAAAGATAGACTAATTAATGAAATTAATAAAGAACATCGTTATACTGATAAACTTGTAGATGATATTATTAATGATGGTGAAATGGAATTAGAAAACAGAGTTGTTATTTCGTTGAATTGTCCATTCTCTAAGTGTAGAATGAATAATCCAGTAAAAGGAAAACATTGTAATCATAATTTCTATATGGATGCAATAAGTTTAATTACTAGCTGGCAACATAAACCTTGGATTTGTTGCTTTTGTAAGCAAGTCTGTTATTGGGAAGATATTGAATTAAATATTAGACTTCAAGAAATTATTCAAAAAGCACCTCCAAGTGCTGAGTTTGTTGAAATTATTAATGGGGTTGTTAATTATAAAGACGAAAATAAAAATGATTTAATGTTAACAAATGATGTTATAGATGCTGATAGTTATCCAAGTGTTATTGATGTTGACGATATCGACGATAATACTAATGACACCTATCATAATAATATTGAAAGTAAACAAAACTCAAATGGTACACTTTTTAGTGATAGTACTCAATTAGAAAGAAAAGGTATTGACGACGATTGTACAATTACAAAAATTAAATCAATCAATACATTTCATCATTCTACTTCAACAGAAGAAAATTTTTCTTTTCATTGTGATTATGAGAGTGATTATGACTATACCTCTGACGAAACTATAGAAAACAATCCTGATAAGGTTAATTTTTAGAAGAATAATAAAAAGACAAATTATTGTCTCAAATAAAAAAGAAAATTGTAATATTTTTTAGTTTGGCAGAAGTTCTTAAAATTCTTTATTGTTTCGTGAAATTCTATAAATAATTTTTGTTTTTCTTATTTCGTTATTAACTTTTTAAAAGGTATTTAGAGATCTTTAAAAAGAATAAGAAGTAAAAATATGAAAAATAACTATTATAAAGTTAGAAAAGAAAGAAATATAAATAAAAAGCAAAAAAGAACAATTAATGAGCAAAAAGAAAAATCAAAATAACAGAAAAAAAAAAAAGAAGAATCTAAAAAGAGAAAAAAATGGGATATTGTGTGATTGAACATACTTACCATTCTTTAACAGAAAATAGTAAGTCACAAGGAATTTATTCTTTGTACTCTGAGTTTAATTCTATTCTTGAAAAGATTCAACCACCACTTAGACAAGAAGGAATATTTTGTCATATCCCAAGTATTCGTGTTATTCCTAATTGGAATGATTCTATTTCAATGTATGCTAGTGATGGTGATACCTTACAAGTAGATATTTTTCCAATTCAATTAGAAGTTATTAAAAAATTTCATAATGAATATTCAACAACTCAATTACCTGAAAAGTTTAATTCAATGTTACGTGAAGCTAAACAACAAATAGAAAAAAGTGCAACAATGTTATCTCCATCAAGTCAATTAACTTCACCTAGAATGAGAGTTCATCATATTTCAGATGTAGTATTTGGAAGAGCCTTTAATGTAGCAATGTCACAAAAACCACCTTGTAGTTATACTAAAGCACTACCTCATTTAATTTATATTAAAACAGGAAATGTTAAAAAAGATATTCCAGCTTTATGGTTTAAATGTTCAATGAAATCAAGTACTTCTATTGAACCAGTAACAATTATGTATATGCATGATTGTGGAGAAGATTTAGGATTAATAACTTCATCATTAGAATTATTAACAGAGACAATGCATTGTAATATTTTAGCATTTGAATATCCAAGTTATGGATTATTTGACCAACCTTATTCAGATGAATTATTAGCAACAAACGCAGAATATGTGTATTCATATATTACTTCTATTTTACATAAACCAACTAGTAGATTAATTTTATGTGGAAAAGGAGTCGGTGCAGCTGTATCTTTAATGTTGGCAAGTAAAAAAAGAGCAAAGAAAAATGAAACAATTGCAGCTGGAGTAATAATGATAAGTCCTAAGATGGACCCATCTACATTTGGTAAAGGAATATTTGAAAATGCTAAAATGATTAAGATGGTAAAAATACCAGTTTTTGCAATTTATGGACAACAAGATAGATTTGCTGGTGGAATGAAAAAATTACAGTCTATTATTAAAAATGCACAAGATTTTATTTGTATTCCTGGAGCTAGTGATGATATTGAATCATCATATTATAATGAGTATAGTGAAACATTAAGTAGTTTTATTGTAAAACTATTCCCTGAATTTTCATTATTATTTAATGGAGCTGAACTTGAGAAATTAAAACCAAACAAATTTAATGATAGTCCTATTGAGGTAATGAAAAAATTATTAGCCCCTCTTGGTTTGGAACAATACGCCGAAGTGTTTATCTGTTTCGGGTATATTAGTCAAGATGATTTATTTAGTATGGACGATGAAGAATTAGCAATGATTGGTCTTCCTTCTGAAGACCTCTCTAAACTCAAAGAGTTCTTAAAAAAGAAGAAGTCTAATTCTTCTCATATAATAGATAAACGAGTTAGAGGTGGTTCAATGAATGACACTAATCCTATCACTCCAGATTTAGCAAATGATATTATTTCACCTCCAAAAACTCCTCACTTCTAATTTTTTTTTTGTTGATACATTTTTTATGAACCTTCGTTACAGTTTAAATAAACTACTAAATTATTCATTATTTAGGTTTACATTCATTCATTGACACTATTCCATTCTTTAATAAATAGTCTTTATATTCTTCCCATTTACAAAAACCATCTACTTGATGACATATAGGTAATGACACAACTTTATTATTATATACCACTCTTATATACCTTTCTCCTTCAAATGAATAAATTTCAATGTCAATATGACTGGCATATGGTGGCCATGTGAATACATCTTGTCCAATTAATGCAAGGTATGGCATTAATGTTGAATCATGACCAGTATAATGTTCGTAAACATATGTACTTGTACCATTTAATGCCATATCTGCTCTATCAATTAGTTCTTTAACAAACAACCCAATTTGTAATTGAGCCAATCCATCAGTTCTAAATAAATATCTATTTTCTAATTGAGTTTGGTACCATAATTGATTATAATCCTCAATAGTTAAACACTCTCCATTTCTACATGGTAAGGATATATTGTGACATATTCTACAATTCATAATATCAACATAATCTTCTAACCAATTATATTTT
This sequence comes from Entamoeba dispar SAW760, assembly GCF_000209125.1. Classification (NCBI taxonomy): domain Eukaryota; phylum Evosea; order Mastigamoebida; family Endamoebidae; genus Entamoeba; species Entamoeba dispar. The sequence continues at coordinate 201,308 of NW_001855825.1, forward strand.
GACTTAAATCCAAGTACTCTAATTGCTTTTTTTTCAACTTGTTGAATTGATAAACGAGTTTGACTAACAAGAGCAATCTTATAAGTATCTTTTTCTCTTTTATTAATTTCATTGCAAAGCTCCCTATTAGGAAACATTATTTCAATATCTTTTGGAACAACATATATCGGAATTACTTTTTCTTGTATTCTTGTTTCTGGTGGATAAAATGTTTGACTAAAGGCTTGAGATGATTGAATAGTTCTACTACGTTCTGTACTTCTAATATAAATCTTTTTAGGGTCATATTCAATGGGAAGAAATCCCATATCCAAGTATTTTTTTCGTTGATATATTCCTAAGTTGTGGTGTTGTCTTATTCCTTTAACAGTCAACTGAGAAACTTCACAACTTCCTTTCCACATATAGTTTTTAGCATATGGGTTAGTATTTTTATCAATAACATTTATCCTTAATGTATCACCAGCTTTCCCTATTGACTCACTTTCTCTTACACTAGATAATATTGTTCCACTACAATTATAAAATGCATCGTCTTGATCAAATGAATTCATAGGACTTCTATCACCATGTCTAGTTAATGTTTGTACAAATATTAAATTGTATCCTTTAGGAACTGAAACGATCTTGGGAAGTGGTGCTTGGCAATAATTGCTCAGAGCAGTTATAAAAAATATTATAAATATAATAAGACCAATTGATAACATATTTATTGGAAATCTAGATATTTAGAAATTTTTTTTATTATTTTTTTTTTTGGTTAAACTACAGGAAGAAACTTCTTAAACCTTTATTTACAGAAAAAAGTAGAATCATTGAAAGTTAGTCATTTTCATCGTATATTTTTCGTAATTAGAATTCCGTCTTAAGTCATCTTTTATTTCTTAGAAATATTAAGACAAACAAAGGAATTTATTTTTTCTTTCTTAGAAAGTTATTGTAATAAAATATAATTTGAAACATTGAAGAAAAACAGAAAACTATTTATATAAGATTAGATTAACAACTCTATTATTGTTTTAATCTTGGTGAAAGAAAAGAGATCACGGCAACCACCAATTATAATTGCAAGAATATCGTCTATTGAGTCGTACTATTCCATTGATTGAATTTCTATATTATTTGAAAACCAAGAAACAAACATCATTTTGTTCAATAGACATTGGTTTTGATGAAATTTCATACTCTTCACTATCTGAGAGTTCATAGTGGAATTGCAGGCAGAGTTTTCTTGTGATCCAATAAAGTGTTGTTTAATATGAGTTTTATCATAAAATAATTGTTTAAATTAACTGTATTA
>NW_001855825.1:202707-237118 GCF_000209125.1 Entamoeba dispar SAW760
TTACTGAGTTAAAAAGTAAGTATTCAGCCACATAAAACTTGTTATCTGAGTTGTATATATTAGAAAAAAAGGTTTTAAAAATAATCGAATTGTTTCCTCAGATATAATGACATAATGAAACTGAGAAATTAATAGAATAAAACCCCCTTTGTACATAATTTTCATTTTAAGATTCTGGATTGAGTTGATGAATAGGAATATTCTACTTTTATTTTATCACAAAAAAGAATCTTTCATTTTAGTTAAGTTGTGGAAGAGTTCTAATTTTTTTAGAAAAAGTATAAAATAAAAAAAATAATATATAATAGTTATATAAAACAATTTTGAAATAATTCATAAATCAGAAAAAATGAAAAGAAACTAAAAAACTCATCCATAACAGAAAAAGATGAATAGGTACAACATTGAAGGAAAACATCCTCTTATAGAAGATCAACGATCAAACAAGAGAAGAGGTAAAGAAGATAATAAAAAATGGGGAGAATTAGTTCCATTAAATGATAACTGTAAATATCCACCTGTAGAGTTAAATAGTAAGGTATATTCATTTTCAAAGAGTAGTGGGTTAACGGTTGGGGTTGAGTGTAATTTTTTATATGATGAGGACAGAAAAAAAGGATATTTAGAAGTAGTATCACAACTTGGATGTGTGTATGTTAACCAGAAACCAATCAGAAAAGGAAGAGATAGAGAAAAAGTTATTTTAGAAGATGGAAATGAAATAGGCTTTTATTTTAGTGAAACTTATTTATTTAAATTTCATTATTGTGATGGTACAACAATATTACATCCAATGAGAGAAGACGTTTTAGCAGAACAACCTAGACAAATAAATAAACGGTTTCAAACTAAGACTATTAGACCAATTCAAACACCAAGTATTGCTGAACTTTCAGAACGTCTTATATATAAACCAAATCAAACACAAACTAATCAAACAGAACAAATTTGGCAATTTATTCCAGAAAATATCCAACAACAACTTCGTTCTGAATTTGCGTTTTGTCTTTCTTCTACACCAGAAGAAGCAATTTATTCTCGTATTCCATCATTAAGTAGAACCTTACTATTAACAACACCAAATGGTACTGAGTTATTTGTTAGTAGGTTATTAAAAAGAATAGCAAATGAAATGAATGTTCCTCTTTTAGAAATTGATTGTACATTGCTTGGAGCAGTAGACGGTGTTGAACAAGAGTGTATAAAGAATTTCCAATATGGTGATCGTGTTAAGTATATTGGAAAAGGAAAATATTCCAACGAAGAACAATTAGGTAAGATTGGGACTGTATTATTTGTTGCAAATGGTAAAGTTGCTGTAAACTTTGAAAATACACCAAACGGACATAGTGGAGCCTTTGTAGAAATTGATATGTTAGGTGGAGTAGATGAAGAAGTACCTAACCAAGACAGAAGATTAATAGGGAGATTACCTGAAATATTAAAAACATATCCTCAATTAATTGTTGTATTACAAAAAGTAGATGTTATCATGCAATTAAAAAATGATGTTTCCACAGAAATTAGAACATTTATTAATGATTTTAAAAAACGTAATGAAGGTATTCTTGTTGGATGTAATGCTAATGCACCACCTCCTAAATCATCTCATTCAAAACAAATTGCACAAGTAGATCAAGGTATTTGTATGTTTAGTGAGAAGGAAATTAAGATGGTAGACGCATATGGAATTAAAGGTCAACAACATGGAAGAAGTATTTTTAAAACTTTACAGAAGATGTTTGGTAATTCAATTACTATTCAAACCCCAACTGGAGAAGAAGCTCGTTCATGGTGGATTATGATGCAAGAAGATTCTAAACAAATGTCTGCTTCTATTTCTAAACGGTCAATCAAAAATGAGTTATTAAAACATGGACTTGAAATGGAAAAAATTGATGACTCAGAATTACAACTAGATTTAAAAGAGGAAGATGTTGAAAAGATTGTAGGTTGGGCATTTGTTCATGAAATAGAAAAGAGACCAGATAAAAATATTCGAACAATTTCTAAAGAATCTATTATGAGTGCTATTGCTATGCAAATGCAATTAAATCCAGTAAAAGATGTTGTTGACACATTAGAAGCAGAAAACGAATTTGAAAAGAAATTAATGAATGATGTTATTCGTGCAGGTGATGTTGATGTTTCTTTTGATGACATTGGGGCATTAGAAAAAGTTAAAGAAACTTTGTATGAATCTATTACATTACCATTATTAAGACCAGAACTCTTTAAGAAAGGATCTCTTACTAAACGTAGTAAAGGAATTCTTTTCTTTGGTCCACCAGGGACTGGTAAAACTATGTTGGCCAAAGCTGTTGCTAAAGAGAGTAAAGCTAATTTTATTAACGCATCACTATCATCACTCGAATCAAAATGGTTTGGAGAAGCTGAAAAATTTGTTAAAGCATTATTTTCATTGGCAGCCAAATTATCCCCATGTGTCATTTTTATTGATGAGGTTGATGCATTATTAGGTAAAAGAACCTCACAGAATGAAAACGAAACATTGAGAAAGATGAAAAATGAATTTATGACATTATGGGATGGTCTAAAATCACAAAACCTTGAACAGATTATTGTACTTGGAGCAACAAATAGGCCATTTGATTTGGATGATGCTATCTTAAGAAGATTCAGTAGAAGAATTCTCGTTGATCTTCCAACAAAAGAAGACCGTGAAAATATATTAAAGATTATATTAAAAGGAGAGAAAACAGATTGTGATATTAGTAAAATAGCTGAAAAAACACCAGGATATTCTGGTTGTGATTTGTTTAATTTATGTTGTGCTGCTGCTATGAGACCAATTCGAGATTATATTGCAAAGGAAAATAAAGAAAAAGAACGAATAGAACAATTAAAGAAAGAACAAAAAGAAATGGAGTCTAAAGGAATAAAACCTTCTCCATTTATCAAAGTGGAAGAATTTGTTAATCCAACTATAGAAATCGCTAAAGAACAAATCCGTGCTGTAAATGATAATGACTTCTTTGAAGTACTTAGTACAATGAACCCTAGTACTAACAAAGACTCACCATTTTTGACTGAAATTAGAAATTGGAATGAACAGTTTGGTGAAAATAAACAAGGCAATAATGAGATTGTTTCATATTTCATTTAACAATTATCACAATAAGTAATTGATTTGTTGTAAATCCTTTTATATTAAGTTATTTTTTTTATATAAAGAATTAACTTGACTTATTACTAATTTTAATTAAAGAAAAGTTAATAATTAATTAAATTAATGGATCTTTTGTTGAAAAACATCCAAAAGAATTTTGAAGTTGGTGTTCATGTTCTATTCTAACATCAGTCAAAGAGATGCCTGGGAAATATTTCATCAAATAAGGCTCAGCTAATTTACCAGTTAAGAAAACTAATTGATGGTTTTTTGGTTTACCTAGAAATTCAACAGTATGAGAAATTTTTTCATCACACTCATCAGATAAAAATGGAGGGTCTACAATTATCAAATCAAATTGGTGGTGATACTCTTCTTTTAGCATTGTTGGCTTTTTATAATCATAAAATGAAAAATTAATTCCAAATACTTGAAAACGAGTATCATACTCAAATAATACAAATTCAGCATTTGGAACTTTTTCTTTGTTTCTAATATAAGCACGATATATTGAAGGTGTTGACACACATGCTACTTTACAATTTTCTATAGAATTAACATAATTAGCAATATAATCAATCACCCTATTTCCAGTTGCCTTGTCATACCAGAATTGAGATAATTCCCAATCTTCTTCAATCAATGGAAAACCATCTTCATCAATTTTTGGTTCTTCTACAGCACCTTCAAAAACTTCATTTAAAGCTTTGATAGTATCAAATCTAAATCCATAATATTTTTCATTTCCTTGTTCATCAATAGAACCAGAACTTGAGCTAATGGGAGAACTTGAGCTTGATTCAGACATATTCCAACTTTTTATCATTTTTATTAAGTTTTATTCTTTTTATTTTGAAAAAAAAGGGTGAGTTGTCTAATATTTTATCTATTTCAAATTTATTCTTTGTAACTTTTTTAACATTGTCGTTAGTGTTAGGTGGTGACACGTTATTAGTGTTAGTAATAAAATGAATTAAATTAAAAAGAATAAATTATTTATAGAGCTCAGTTGGTTGGAAAGGATGAGGAGGTAATTGTAATGTTGTACAGTACTTATTACATTTGTGGGTTATAAAAAATTGATTTATTCCTGTATTCCCAAGATTAGTAAATGCAAAGAAATAAGGGGACAAAAATTGATGATGAATTGCTGGGTCTGTCAGTTCATATAAATTCTTTTCTTTATTAAATATACCTTGAAGATCAGTGATAATGAAAGACTTTTTTGAAATAAAGTAAGAAAAATGAGAGAAACACTGCATGGTATAACTATAGTTACAATAATTAACATCTGAGTTATTTGAATTGTACTTTTCAAAATTTCCAACTAACGGTTGTTCGATAAACCATATTGTTTTGTCTACTGCCATTTTTTCAATTTCATTAATACTGATTTTTTTTGAATCAAAGAATTTTCTTCTGAGTGAAGATGTTCTTGGAGTTTCAATAAATAATTTTAAAGGAATAAAAGAAACTCGCTTAATAGAGTCAAGTTCATTTCCTTTTTTTTGTTCATTTTCTTTTTTTCTGTTTTCATTTGAATCTAGCTCTTCTTTTCTTGTACGAATATCCAACATTGTAATTTCTTCAACTGTTTTTCCTTCTTTTAATAAACTGATATAAGACTCAAATAAACTACTAACATATTGACATTGAAGGTGCATAGCAACCATATCAACATAACTCTCAAATCCCATCATATTTTTGGTTTTAAATTGTTTGATGATAATTTCCTTTTTATCCATATCAAATCCATGAAAGGCAATTCTCACAGAACCAACTCCAAAAGGAACGTCTGCCATATTAATTTCTCCAGAATGACACATCCCAAATTCTGGACACATCTCGAATTCTGGACTCTCTGTTTCATTTTGCTGAAGATCAACAAAAATACCATGATGACATTCACACTCTTCAAACTTTGGTTTTTTTTTGGTTGTTGACCATTCATAATTCCCATTAATAAAATGGCAATGCCTCGAAGAACATTCGTCTGAAAAACAACGTGAAAACATTGAATTTAAAAATGGAGGAGAAGCAAAGAAATTTTTTACAAAAGGAATTGAACGATATGGATGATGTACATCATTAAACATTAAACAATAATAATCGTATTGATCATTCAACATTTGATGAGGTTGTTCACATACTGAATTTGAATAACAAAAGTGAATTAATCCAATTTTTGATTTAACAGTTGTTTTTATTTCTTTAATTCTTTTATAAACAAATCCAATTTCTAATTGAGAATGTTTTTTTTTAATCATTGAACTATCGTAAAACATCTGAAACTTATTTTCATCTTGTAACAGGTTTATCAAATCATCTCCTGTTAATTCTTGAATTTTATTATAATTATAATACAAAATTCTCATCGTTAAATCTTTAGGTCTTTCATCATAAACAAGTTTTAACTTTTCTCTTAAACTTTCAATCTGGTCTTTTTCCAATAGAGCCATTTCCACAATTATAATTATTAAATCTACTCTCATCTTCCTAACCATTTCATGAAAATCAAGTTCTTCATGAATAGAGTCATTTAACTCTTTAAGCCTTTGCATCTCTTTGAACTCTTTCACTTTTTGGGCTTTTTTAATTCCTGATTCAATAATTTTTAACATCGAATGATGTTTTTCTCTTAAATTTTTAAGATCATTTTTCTTTTATAGGTTAAACCAAATTAAATACTAACATTAAGTATTATGATTATTTTTTTGTTGGCTTTAACTGGTCTTTAGCTCGTAGAACTTCATTAAGTGAAATTTTTGTTCTATTACTTTCCAAATTGATTGTTTCTTTATTTTCCTGTGTTTCCTTTTGTGTTTTCACGTTCCCAAAAACTTTTGTAGCTTGATGAACTTTTTTCTTTGTAACTCTTCTTTTAGGAACATTAATCAATGTCGTTTCTTCATTTAGTAATTCTTCAATTTGTTCCTTTTGATTAACAGGTGATTGTTTCTTTTCTTGTTGTTGAGGTTTGATAACAACTTCAGACTGATACGTGTTGTGGTTTTTTAAACGATGTTTTTCTTCAGCTTCTTTATTGAGTTGTTCAATTTGTTTGGCAAGTGCAGAAATACTTTCTTTGGCATTTGTAGAAATTTTGATTGTCTTAGTTTTATTACATTCAGGCTTTGGGGTAATGGCCTTTGGCTTACTTTTACAACTTCCTGGGATTCTGACATTTGGAAAATGTATTTCTATTTTCTCTTCTTGTCTAGAAGGTTTTGAATAAATTAAAGAAGAAATTGCGTAAAGAAAATGAAGTAAAGAACCAAGAACGAAATATATAACAACAAGATTTTTTTTTTGGTTGACCACTGTAATAAAATGAAGTTTTATAAAGACTTGAGATAATAAAAGTAATGACATTAACCGTCTAAAAAAAGGGGAATAATCAAAAAGTATTGAAACAAAAATGATGCTGTCAAGAATAATTTCAAATAAACCAACCATTCCCCATCCACATCGGGCAACAAACTTATCGTTAACAAAAACATCAAATGGCCTTATGAAACATTCTTGATTCCCAAAGTCTTGAGTTTCAAAGAATGATATTATGCAACACAAAATAGCAAGAGGTATTAACTGTTTCATTTTTTATTTCTAGATAATTATTTAGTTCTTGCATTAGAGATGATTTTCAATCAGTTGATATTTTTATCAGAAAATAACGTTATATATCCTAAAAACTATTTATATCAATTACCTCAAAGAAAATAAGAAGAAAATAAGAATTCGAAAAGTTACTAGAAGAGATTGTAGAATGGATTATCTTTGTATAATTAAACTTTTTTAGCTATTTGTTTATTAATGTCGAAAATCAAATCAATTTTAATAAATTTTTTCTCCCCATTACTCCATGTATTACCAAAGGGATTCCCTAAAAGAAAGTTAATTCCATTGTTATTATTATCATTCCTTGAAAGTATGAATAAAAATTCTATTACATCATACGCTGGATTTCTTGTAGTAGATTTTCATGTAGTAGATACTAAAAACCAAGCTGGGTTCTATAGTGGAATTTTTGATTCAAGCTTCTACGCTGGGCAGTTTTTGTCATCATTTATTCTTGGGATTATGTCTGACACATTAGGTAGAAGACCTTTATTATTGTTTGGGTGCCTAGGTTCTATTATGTGTACATTATCTTTGGGCTTTTCATTCAACTATCCTTGGGCAGTTGCTTCTAGATTTTTATTAGGATTAGTTAATGGTAATTTAGGTGTGATTAATGCTTTTATGGGAGATCTTTCAACAAAAGAAAATAGAACTCAAGTCTTTGGATTAATTGGGTTAATGAATGGGTGTGGAATGATTGTAGGGTCTACTATTGGTGCTTATCTTTGTCGTCCTGCAATTCAATATCCGTCTGTTTTTGGAGATGTTCAATTTTTCCATACATTCCCATATATTCTTCCTAATGTGGTTTGTGTTTCATTAACACTCGTTGCCTTTATTTTATCAGTTATTTTCTTACAAGAACCAAGAGCCATTGAGAAGATGAATTGCAAGTGGTATGTTGTTATTAAAATCATTATAACTAAGGTTCTTGTTAGAATTAAAGATATGATTAAAATGTGTTTTTCTAAAGAGTACATTGGTATTTTAACTTGTTTTATGAATGCAGTTCTTCAATGCTCTTGTGGTATGGTTTGGGGAATGATTCCATTACTGATGATGGCATCTGTAGATGTTGGAGGTTTTGGTTGGGAAACAGCAGAAATTGGAACTTTCCTTTTAATCTCAGCTATTGGCATTATTATCACTCAACTATTTATTTATAAACCTATTGTTAATCTATTAAAGCCATTATGGACAAATAGACTTGGATCTGCAGGTTTATTTTTTATGTATAATGTTCCACCTTGTATCCATTACCTCTACCCATACGGAACATTATTATTATGGATTGTATTTGGGTTTTATAGTGCATCTTTACAAACAGTTATGCAGTTTGCATTATCTACTAATCAAGTATTAGTTGGTAATAGTGTCACAAAGAATTTAATGGGATCTCTATTTGGTCTTTCTCAAAGCTTACTTGCATTTTTAAGATTAATCGGTCCATTAGTATGATCCCCATTAGTTGCATGGACCCTAAAACACAAGTTCCCATTTAATATTCACTTTGCATTCTTTGTAGTTTCATTGATTGCTCTTCTTGTATTTATCCTGTCATGGTTTTTACCAAAGAGTATTAACGAACCTAAACCAGATGAACACGACTATAGTCAATTACCCAAAGACGAAGAAGCTATTGAAATGAAAGATGAACAACATAAAGAAGTTAGTGTGAATAAAGATACACAAGAAACAGTAAAAGAACAAACTCCAACTAATCAAGAAGAGCAAGATACAATAAACAAAAATTGAAATGATAATGTAATTGAAAATAAGTAATTGTTTACATAATTGTTTTTTTTTCAACTGATATTAAAAAGAGTTTTGGCAATTAAAAACAATGCAAGACATATTATCACTTGAAAACCTACAATATGCAGTATCAACAATGAGTTTTGCTAATTCTGTACAATTCATTTGTTCATTGGCCATAACTAAATTTCCAATTTCTTCATTACTGAAAACATCCCAAACTCCATCACAAGCACAAATAACAAAACAGTCACTAACTCTTCTTGGTACTTCAGAAAACTCAGGAATACAAGAAACAAATGTTTTACATTTAACATCTCCTATAGCCCTTGTAACAGAAATATATCCATTAACTTTTTCTTGGTCACTAATATAATTTCCAGTTTCTCTAATTCTTTGACGATCTTCTTGATAACTAGGTTTGTGGTCATGTGTTAATGCCTCGACTTCAATTCTACCTCCTCCGATATAATCAAAATTAACTTCTATTTGGTTTGTTATTTTAGATGAACCACCACTCCTTCCTAATTTACTTTTAAATGTTTTTTTTGGTAAGACTAATTTAGAAGGAGATTTTGGTTGTAATATTTGTTGAGTTTCATCACCTATTTCCTTCATTGGTATTGGACTAGTATCTGTTCTTCTAATAATAACTGCTCTTGAGTCTCCAATATTGGCAATTAAATAATGTGTTTTTGTTGAAGCAACAATTACAGAAGTAGCACCATCAGTCATATTATTTTGTTCCATTAGTGTGTTAATATTTTGGATAGCTGAGATGATTTCATTTTCAAAGATTTCTTTAGTCAAAGCTCTTCCTCGTAACTTTTCAAGTGATTTTTGAATTTCTTTTGAGATAAAACAACTTCCATAATCCCCACCATGTCCATCAAAAATTCCAAATAAACTACTTGCATCTCCAAAAAAATTATTTCCAACTAAAATAGAATCTTGCATGGATATTCTTCTTCCACAATATTCATATGACCCAATTCCATTACAAAACTTTTGGTTACAAATATTATCACAACCAAAAGTTTCAAACCGTTTAAGAGTATTTTCAATTCCTTTTTCTTTAAACACTAACTCAATTGGAATTCCTTTTATACTTCCTTTTTTAGTAATAGAAATACAAAGTTCATCATTTCCTTTAAAAGAATACCCTCTTCTAAGAGAAATGCCATGACAATACAGATTAGTAAGTTTTGGTAATTTACTAATTTTCTCCATTAATTTTTCTATTTTGATAATAGGATTATAACTTACATTGAGTTCAACCAATGAAGTAACTTTAGAAAAGTCACCAATACTCTTTAATTGATTATGAGAACAATCTAATAAAGTTAATTGGCTCATTGTTTCAACAGAAGATTTTTTTGACGTTAGAATAGAAAGCTTATTATTAGAAACATCTAACACTCTTAATTTTGAAGCTTGTTCTAATGAAAATGGTAGTTGAGTTAGATGACAAAATTGCATAACAAAAGATTGAAGATTAGCTAAAGGTAAGAATATAATTGTAGAAATTGGGTTAAATGAACATTCAAATTGTTCTAAATTTTTAAAGTTATTTAATAAGTTATCAGGTATTTCTCGTATTCCACAACCACTACAACACAATTGACGTAATTTAGTTAATGAAGAAATTTCAGTTGGTAATGTAAGAATTGGATTAAAAGAAATATTTAAAGATAATAAATTTGCACCAATAAGATCTAAATGTCTGATTTTATTATCACAGAGTATTAGTCTATTTATTAACGATCCATTTAAAGATGGAATTGATGTTAGTTTATTAAATGGAATTTGAAGAGCAGTAGATTTAGAAATATCTAAATTTAATACTGTTAGATTGTTATTTTCTAAATGAAAATCACATGATAAAGGTAGAAGAGGAGTTTGAGTCAGTGAACAATGTTTCATAGAAAAATTAACTAATGAAGTTAAATTGTTTAAAGTAGGTAATTCAAGAATATTTGGACAATTATCTAGGTTTAAAAGAGTTAGTAATGTTAATTTAGAAATTTCAGAATGAACAGAGTGAAGTTGAAGATTACTCTGAATATATAACTCTACTAAATTTGTCATGAATCCAATGTTTTTATGTATTCTTCTAATTTTATTATTATTAAGTTTAATTGATGTTAATGAAATAATATTATAAAATGATTTCTTTAATTCAGTAATATCATTCCATGACACATTAATTTCAGCAAGTAATTTTAATGTATTTAAATAATGAAGTCCTTTTGAAATATTATTATCTCTTAAATTTAATGAAGTTAAAGATGTACATGTTGATAGACATTCTGGAACACCAATTAATAAATTATTACTTAAATCCAACTATATATTAATAAAAAAAATTTATAAAAATAATATAACAAACATTCCGTAAATGACAACAATTTCTAAGAAATTCAATTTCTACTAATTTATTTGATATACAAACAAATTTTGTAAGATTTTCTAATGTTGATAAATTAAAATGCATGTCAAGAAAATGACATTGAGAAATAGTTAGTTCTTTAATTGAAGAAACCGATAATAATGGTTTAATTGATTTAATTGGGTTTAGTGATATATCAATAACTTGTAAAGGAATTGATATTGCTGGAATTTGTTCTATTTTATTTTTCCGAAGAAGAAGACATTCTAAATTTTTATATTCATTAATTTCATCAATATTACTGATACAATTATTTGTAACATTGATTGATTTTAATACAGTTAATCCCTTCTGTTTAGGGAGTTCTTTTAATTCCTTTCCAGCCGCATTGATTCTCTCACACATCAATCAAATAATCTTATCTTTCATCTCTAATCTTTTTTATTCTTATCTTTTTGTTTCTTTTCCCGATTTCTTTGGGTTCTTTTACTTGTACCATAGAATAACCACATTTTTTGTTTTTTCTCTTAAAAAAATTTTCTTTAATTCTTTTTTTGTTGATTCTTTTTTTTTGTTTTTCTATATTTATCTCGTTAATTTCTTAGTTCTTTCTTTGACTTTCTTTTAAGTTCTATTTCAAATTTGGGGATGTTTTTATTTAAACAAACAGAAATTTTCATTAAGCATATGTTCAAAAAATTTTGAAACAAACAAACGTTTTAATTAACACAAATTCAACTCGGCAATCTTGGGAAATGAATACCGTAAATAGTATTTTGTCCATAATGGGATTGTTAACAAGTTTTCTGAGATGGAGATTGGAGAAGTCACATCAAAGTTATAATTTCTAAATTTTGCTAGTTTCAATTCTTGAACTATTAAATCATATAACGATAGTGTCTTCCCGTCAACACACACTCTTCTTCTTTCTTTCTCTGAATTGAAAAGAAATGTATTACATTTTCCTGTATACAATTCATCTAAGATAAAAATGATTAGATCTTCTGTGATTTCTAAAGCAGTTGGATTTTGACGTATAATAGCCTCCACACAATGAATAAATAAAATAAATTCAACTGGCTCATTAGAGAAATAGTCATTATCTATACCAATATATTGAGCAAATGGATATCCCATTAAAACCCATTCTTTTTCAATTAATGCAATAAATCCTTTAATAGTTCTAAAATAATCATCACACAATATACAACATAAAGATGATATTATTGAACATATTCCAGTTCCGTCAATACAACTTATTGAAACAGAAATTCCATTCTTCATATATTCATAAATTAAAGATGCTTGTTTTAACATTAAAGAGATTGAAGATATCCATTTTATATTATCTATTTGTTTTAATATAACTTCTGGTTGATTAATATATTCTATAAATTGATGATAATATTTCATTAATGTCTTTCTATCAAAACAAGATATTTCTCTAATCTTCATAGATGGTAATAACGTTTTACATAAAGTTATTTTATCAACAAAATCCATTATAACTAAATTTTTCTTATTTGTAAAAGCAAATGGTATTTGTGTATCGTTATAACATCCTTTAATTGTTGCTGAATTTCTCATAAGAACATTTTTATATTTATTATCATACCACACTAATGCAGGGAATCTATTATAATACCTTCTTGAAGCAGATAATTTAATTTCTTCTTTTGAAACCTTAATTGGTAATATCATTTGTCTTGGATAACTGTCACAAATTTCATACCCTTCATTAAATGTTCGAACACACCATTCTTCAATACACCCTAAATGCATATAATATTCACTAATGTCATAAGCACTAATACTTTCTTTATATACAAGAAGACCTCTAAGATTCCAATTCCTAAGACCTCCAAAAATCCAATTGTATATCCCATCTCCTCTCCCTAATGTAATAACTTGAAAATCTTTACAAATAATTTTCCATTTTCCATTTGTATTTGTAAGATCTTTAATATTAATCATTGCAATATGTTCTTCTTTTTCGTTGTAGTTATGGGTTATAACTATACTCCCATTCTTTGCACTGGCTTTAAAATTTTCTCCAATAAAGGTATTTCTTCCATCATATTCTTGAGTTGGTGTTGGCGGAGAACAACTCTGAGTATAACTACTGTTAATTGTTGTAAAGTCAATAATACTTTTTGCTAATGGGGCGTTTGTTGTGGTTGTATGTCGATGTGGGGATAATACAACTGTATCATAAGTAGTAGGGGGTGTTGGGCTGAATGGCATAAGAGGGGAAGGTGGTGTCTCCTTATCAGAAATCATTGGGATAGTAGATTTAATCATCATATTAATCTCTTGATAACTTTTCTTTGTATAATAATTATTAGTTTTCTTTTACTATCCTATTAAATTTTTTTGATGACATTTTATTAACATAAATTATAATAAAATATGTTAATAAAAATTAAGACTTTTAAATGAAAAGGTCAGTCCATAAGAATAAACAAGCTATAGTGTCAAAAATTATATTCTTCTTGAAATAGCCCCATATCATATTTTTCATTTTACTATTATTGCTATGTATTTCTTAAATAACAATATTTAAAATGATCTTTAAGAAAAAAATACGTGATGAATATGAAAAATTATATTGAGTCATTTGGTTTAATTTTATGGAATACTATCATTACAAATCAAATAAAAAACAAAAAATGTGATTAACCCAAGAAATGAGACGTTATCTATGTGTTCAGTTCAATTTTGGTGAGAATTGTTTGGTTGAAAAGGAAGTCATAATATTAGCATAACTTTACAACAACTTTTTTTATCAAAAGAAATCAGTACATAAGTACATTATTTGACATGTTCTTTTGTTATTTTTTTTTTGATTAACAAGTTAATCAAGAGTAATTACGTATGTTCTATTAGATGAACTATATATGTTTTATTTTATATTTTTAGACTTTAAATTAATTTTAGATTCACACATCAGTCTTTAAGTTATGAAAAAAAGAAGTGTTGATTGTGATTTATTCAGTGAATTACAACAAAACGGAATTTTAAATGAAAAAGAACGATTAGAACTCTTTAACATTGGATGTACACCACTTCCTTTATGTGTGAGAGTTAATCAAAAAAGTAAATATCGAGATTTGTTACAAACTCTCTTTAATAAATCATGTGATGAAATGAAAGTGATTCAAAATCACAAAATTTTTATTTGGAATAATAACAAATCAATTAAGAAAGAAATTAAAGAAATTATTGACAATGCAGTGGAACGAAATTACTGTTATAGACAAGAATTATGTAGTATGTTTCCTCCATTAGTTATTGAGTCATTAATAAATAAGTACCATATTAATACTGTTCTTGATATTTGTGCCGCTCCAGGAAGTAAAACAAGTCAATTGGTAGAAAATAAAATATTGGTTACAGCGAATGATGTTGATCCAAAAAGAGTCCAAATATTAGCTCATAGATTAAATTGTTGGGGAAATGTAAATATATTAAACTGTTCTATAGATCAAATTAAAGGAAAATATGATTGTATTTTATGTGATGCACCATGCAGTGGAGATGGAACATTAAGAAAATCTTCAAATCCATGGTTTAAATGGAAATTAACTACTTCATTTGAAAACCATAGAATTCAACTTAAAATTGTTAGAGAATCATTAAAACATCTTAATGAAAATGGTATTATTATTTATTCCACTTGTTCAATGAATCCTATTGAAGATGAAGCTGTAATTCATTCAATATTAAAAGAATTTCAAGGAAGTATAGAACTTATTGATATTCACTCCATCATTCCAAATGGAAGAAATGGTGTTTCTATATGGAAAAAGTATGACACAATAAACTGTCCGGTTACTAGTTACCCTCCTCTTGAAGAATATCATTTAGAGCGTTGTGTAAGAATATTTCCTCAAGACTATAACTCAGGTGGATTTTTTATTGCTGCTCTAAGAATGAATAAAGGTATAAGCATAGCTTCTTCAGATGAAGATACAATGGAATATTTTGAGAAAGCCAATAAGGATAATATTTTATGGAATCAATTAAAAAATGAATTTGAATTACAACCTATTGAAAATAATATTATTATGAAAAAAGATAATTCGTTATATTCATGGTATAATGGAAATCCTATTTATCAATCAGTGTTTTGTGGATGTAAATTATTTGAACGAAGAAGAAAAGGTGATTACTCTCTGTCTTCATTTAGGTTATGTGAAGATGGGTTGTTTTTGGTTCAACCATTTATTAAGAAGAGACGAGTCAAACTGTCTTTAGAATCTTTCCTGAAACTTCAAGACCAACCAGTTCCGTTCAATTTATTCTCAACGGAAATTCAAAACGAGCTAAAAAAATGGAAAGAAGGGTCAATTATTATTGAAATTACTCAGAAAAACTGTAAATTGGATTCATTTTATTTTATTGGATGGATAGGTAAAACAACATTAAACCATAATATATCGAAAGAAGAATGGAAATTAATTCATCTTTTGTTGAAAGAGTCTATCAATAAATAAAATATCTGTAGGTTATGTAATGAGTTGGTATCTTTTTAGTATTACACTATTCTTATATGATAAACTAATTTTATTGATTTTCTAAAAAGTGTCTTTGCTTATAATTTTCATAATTCTAAAATTAATAACTTTGATGATAATGTTTAATGAAAAATTATAAAACCAGTATAGGTGTTTTTGTTTTAAACTAACTCTAATAAATTTATGAAACGCAAGATAATATTCTATGGAAATTAATCTGAGTTATAAATTAAGGTAATTTCATAGATTCTATTTTCTTTACACCCTTTAAAAAGTGTTCATAACAATAAAGAATTATTTTAATAACTCTCTTATTGTATAGGTATTTAAGTAATCAATTAAATAATAAACACAGTTTTAAAATTGAATTTATTTAACCTTCCTTAGAGAGGTCTTCATATAATTATATACTATAAACAAATGGTGAATAAATTCATATTAGAAATATAATTCAAAAATGTTTTATTGAATATTTATTATTAAAATTTTCTATTTAATTAAATAATAACTTACCAAATATTTTATTATATATAGCATAATGAAAGTTAATAAATATTTTTTATAAGGGTTTAAGTAAACAATTTAAATTTTATGTTATAACTCTGTCTTAGTTGTATAGAAGAAATTGAAATAATGGTTGTTTATATTAAAGCTCATCAAGATATTTTAATACACTCTTTTCTTTTAAACCTATATTGTTCTTCAATTAAACAAAATTCTATTAGTTATTTTTTCTCTTTTTCTTATTTAAGTTCTATACTTCTTTTTGAGTTGTTATATAATAAATTTAACATATATCACAAACAATTTTTAATTTTTTTCTCTTTAATTTACAAAGAAAAATAGTAGAAAAGTAAGGAAAGAAACAATTTGTTCATATTTGGTTTGTTAATTTATTATAAGTTTCTATTTTCCATCCCCAAAGCATATTTCCTATTGTAATGAATTCTTTCTTTTCTTCAGTGTTCCAATGATTAGTATATCTAGCGTTGAGTATGAATCTCTACTTAAATAAATTAATCACTAAAAAATTAAAAACAAACGCTAAGATAAATGAAAGGGCATGTGGAGGAAGGTCTTCCCATGGCTCCTCAAACAAAGGGAATGAGTCGTGCTCTTTTGTAAAAGAAGAAAGAAAAGAAACAAGAGATGCAACTTTAGCAGGATTCCAATTTCCTGTAATACCAGTCACAAATGCCCTAAACATTGGTTCTTCAGTCCTCATCCTCCACCGTTCCATTGCATCCAAAATTGTTCGAATAACTTCATTAAATGAAATTTTATTATTTTCAATGATATGGTTATAGATAGAAGCAAGTCTTACTCCAGCTTGAGTGTTTCTTCCAAGAACCATTACAATATCGTCATTATTTTCACTTTCTCCTCCAAAAGCAGTTAAAACTGCACCTTGGGTTCCACCGAAAATAATATTAAGGTCAGAAAGTAATTTATACATAGTACCAGATTCAGTTTTCATAATAGATTTTCTTCTTTTCATTTTATCTTGTATTTGAACTTCTTCTTGTCTAACAAGATGTCTACAGAAATAATTCCAAGCAAAGTTAGCAATCTCATCATCAGCCCAAGTAGTAATGCATTCTAAAAGAATATTATAAAAATATCTCTCACACGTATCTTTTCCAATGTTGTTCATAATTTGAATTAACTCTTTTGGAGGAACTTGTCTTTCATTTAAATGTTTACAAACATTAATTTCATTCTTAACTTCAGGCCATGACTTACCACAAAAAGGAATAGAAATAAGTTCTTCTTCTTTCTTTCTCTGTTCTTCAACTTTCTGAAGGGTTTTTATATGACTATTAATTGAATCAACCCAAGCAGCACCTATATCAGGAGTATCAGCAATAATTTCTTGATTTCTATGAACACTACAAATAACAATATTCATGAAGGTATCATCAATTATTTTAGCTTGAGACTTTGAGTTTAATTCAATAACTCCTTTTGGAGTAGAAGTTGGACTGGCACTACTAAAATAGTAAATAAATTCATTTTTGATAATAAAATATCTTTTTTTCCATGTATGGAAATCATATCCTTTTTTCTTTAACCAACCTTCACGAACACCAGGTTGAAGATCTTTCAAACGAGTCTTCTTGAAATTATTAAAATTTGGATGGTTACTCATTGAAGTAACTCAAAAATAAAGAAAACACAATTATGAGTTCAGTCGAGTGGTTGGAAAAAAATGGAAAGGAAAAATGGACAAAAGAATTATTTGATCAATACGTTGGTACTGAACATGGAAAATGGTGTGGTGTTATTGAAAGAATTATGGTTGGAAATAATTGGAGTTATAAAGTTAAAACAATGCAATTAATAAAAAATAATATTGAAAATGTTAATGACGAAAAATTAGCAATTACACTTTATCATTTTGTTGTTGGCGCTATTTTAGATCATTGTGATCAAGTAGTTAAAGAAGCTATTTTGTTATACAAATATATGTTACAATATTTAATATTTAGAAAAGTTAGTAATGATACTATTAAATTAATTTTAATTGAAATTGTTGTGAGTGAATGGAAAGAATTAAGATTCAATTGTTATGATGTTTTTTGCTTAGATTCATTAGATGACAGAATGATTTTATCATTATTTACTGTTTGTCATTTTAAACATAAAAATATTAATAAAACTTCTCACTCATTCTTATTAGCAATTTGTAACTATTTACCCATTAACAGACCAACTTGAAAAAGAACGTCTTATTAAAACTATAATATTATTATCACAACATTGTAGAGGTTCTTTTCAATGTTTTGAAAATGAATTTCCAAATAAACCTTTTGAACAATTTACTAATTACAAAGAGGTCTTTGTCTCTTTATTCCTTATGAACTATTCATCTTCTCTTGCTAATTCTTTTATTTCTAAATTCCTACAGTACCAATTAAATTCTCTTTCTCCAGAATTATGTCCACTACAAATTATACAAAGAGAGTTAACAAATTTACCACCTACAACAGTATTAGTAACATATATAGATTCAATTTCATCAAGTTAATCTCTCTATATCTTTATTTTTTGTTTTTTCTTTCCAAAAAAAATTTGAACTTAAAATATATGTTTTATGACCTCTATTGTGAAACAGGTACCTCACCTTTCTTTTAAATTAGTTAAATTTACTAGTGTCTTAGAAGAGTATTGGTCTGTAGTTGTTTTTCATGTTAGTGTAGAGTCTTCTAATGGAAGTTATACTTTATATAGAACATCTGAACAGCTAATAGGTATTCTCTGTTCTGTTTGTTTTTTATAGTTTTGTAGTCATAGAAAATATTAATTGGATCTGTTAGTACTAACATTTTTTTAGTGTATAAAAGGAATTGAACCTTTACCAATGGATAAAGACATTGAATGGTTGAAAAGTACTGAACCTTTATTTTATACTAAGAGATATCTCTTAATTTTTAATAAATGTATTGAAAAATTATTAGAGATTCCAGAATTTATGAAAGAGTTAAGGAAACAAAAATTATTAAGAAAAGACTTTCTTCCTCCTTTAAATTCACTTAAATTTACTAAAAAAGGAAAAGTTTTATTCCATAGAAATGATGACCCTGAAGATTTAATGATTAATGTAACTTTAATGTTATGTACATCTCAGTTACCATATCTTTATGTCTATATTACTAACAACCCTGTCAGTGTCCCTTATATAACCATACAACTACCTCCAATTTTAGTTCAATTATCTCAACAATCAAATGGCGCTTTTATAGTTCAGACACCTACACAATCATATACTTTTTATGTTTCAATGGTAGATGAAGCCAATAAATGGGTTCACTCAATTAATAAAAGTACAATCAGAACAATAATTTGTCCAAAGGGATTATTAGCTCTTGTAAATTCTCCTCGTTCATCTCCTAAATCAAGTAGAACACCAAGGAAGAATATGACTTCAAAAGAGTCAAATGGTATCTTATTATTAACATCATATAACAATGAAACAAATTCATTACAAAAGAAAATATTAAAAGATCAACTAAGATTAATGGCTACAATCAATATCACTGGACTTATTCAGACATTAAATGAACGACACGTTACAATGAAAATTGATCAACTAAAACAAGTATTAACTTTAGTATTATTTGGTGCAGAAATAACAACATTAGAAAATGTTATTGGTGAAATTGGATTCTTTTCAGAATCAGGTCTTGTTAATGAAACAATTGATATCAACGAGTTACATGGAAGTGTTATTTTTGCTTTAAAAGAAGATTCAAAAATCCCAAATTTACATGGATATTCAAGAAATTTAGATGGTAAAGAAAAAAGTCATATTCTTTTGGCTATTAACAGAATGTCTTCTTCTCAAAATGAAAACAAATGTAATATAGAATATCCATTATTTCCAGGAGAAAATATCATAAGTATTATTCCTGAAACAATTCATCTTCATTTTAATCAAACAAAGAGTAGTGTACAACCAATCTTTGGTACGGTTATTGTAACTACTGCTCGTTTTATATTTAAACAACAAAAACAATTGTTAGAGATAGACAAATCAAAAGATCTTCTTAGAACTTCTGAACATTGTTCTGGTACATTTCATATTCCAGTTCCATCAATTAAAAAAATTAAAGTGAGAAGTATTGAATTGGAGTCAATAAAAAAATTTTATACTTTGTTGATTATCACAAAATACTTCAATTATTTCTATATTGGTTATTTCACTGATGAAGCTCAAGCATTAAAATTACAAGAAACATTATTAAGTCTAATAGAAAAGAATGCCCAGATAGAATTATTCTCTATGGGTGGACCAATAGAAGATCGAATGAAATTGATTAGAGAAGATTTTACAAGACTCAAGATTGAAAAATACCCTGCATTAAAAGTATGGATTCAACAACTTTGTCCAACATATCCTCCTTGTGTTGTTATACCTTCAATATTTAATGAAGAAGAACTACAACAATGTATACAATTTAGGAGCAAAGGAAGAATTCCTATTGTTTCTTGGATATCTGAAGGAAATGGATTATTAGTTAGAAGTAGTCAACCTGCAACAGGTATTACTTCTTCTAGAAGTAAAATTGATGAACAAATGTTAACTGAATATGCCATGATGAGTCGAACACATTCAATCAAAATTTATGATGCACGACCAAAATTAAATGCTAACGTAAACAGAGTAAAGGGAATGGGAAGTGAAAATATGAAGAATTATGGTAATGCCACAATAACATTTCTAAATATTGATAACATCCATAAAATGAGAGACGCTGAAGATGGATTGTTTACTATAACCGAATCACCTTTAAGTGAAGAAAATAAAAGTATATGGTTAAAACATATTAAAAAGATTATTAAAGGTGTTTGTGAACTTTGTACTAGTATTATTAATGGTAATAGTGTTCTAGTTCATTGTTCAGATGGGTGGGATAGAACAAGTCAACTAACATCATTAACAATGATTATAATGGACCCTTATTATCGTACTTTTAAGGGGTTTGAAACAATAATTGAAAAAGAGTGGAGTTTAAGTGGTCATAAATTTAGTGATAGATGTAGACACTTAAATGGATCACAAAGTATTTCTGAAACTTCACCTATATTTTTACAATTTATTGATAGTGTTTATCAACTCTATTCATTATTTCCAAATGAATTTGAATTTAATGAAGTTTTCTTAAAAGAATTACTCTTTCAATTATATTCTTGTTATTTCTGTAACTTCCGCTTTAATTGCTGGAATGAATTTAATTCTTTTGGGAACCGAGTAATGAACTTTTATTCTTTCCTTGATTCTGAAGAAGAAATTTTATTTGGTTTTAGTAATGAATTATTTAATCCTCAATCTAAAGTGTTATCTCTAGATATCATTAAACAGAAACAACCTATATTTTGGTATAATTATTATGGGGGTTATTCAAAAACCCACAATTACATGTAATTTTGATTATTGTTTTGATTTGGATTATTTTCTAAATAAAAAAGTCAAAAAAATAAGTTCCAAAAAAAAAAGGAAAAAAAGCTAATAGAGGGCAGATTGAAAGGAGGTTTTTTCTTTTTTTCTTATTCTTCTTCAAAACTAATAAATTACTTCATAATGATTGGATTTAAATTACGTGAAGTTCATCGTACATTATTATGTAAAATGATTAGTATAACAACTTGTATCGCATTAGTCATTTCTTTATATATATTCTTTTTTCAATTTGTATTTGCTTTAGATAAAGATTTAATCAATAATACAACTGTTTGTAAACCTTCTTTAAGAATTGAAACAGACATTTATTTTATTAGCTCTCTCTTCACAAAAACAATATACAAAATCCTGAAGGGACATGTCAATCTGATCCATATAAACATTACATTCCATTCTCTTTAACTTTAGAAACAGAAGACGAGACTTATTCTTTTTGGTGTTCTCCCTACATTCATTACCAAGTATTTGTATTGTGTTTTGGTTGGTTATTAAATTCGGGATTTATTGCATTTTGTTATATATATACTATTATATTTCATTACAACACAAATAAACAATTATTTATTTCTTCAATATATTGTGGCTTTCTCGGGGCGTGTGGTATTTATGACATTATTAATTGGACACAAACACAGAAATTCTGTACAGAAATTGTACCACATATAACATACGGACAACCCTTAAAATCATTTAAGTGCCAAAGCACATCATATCTTGTTTTTGCGATATCTGAATTAGTATGTTCTATAATGATTATCTTAAACTACATTGTATTATCATATTTTTATAATAAATATTCTAAACAAAACGTTTTCTCTTTTACTTCTGCTGTTGTTATTAATGATGATGAAGCTCCAATAGGAAGTCCAATAATCACTGATAAACAATAATTGAATACTTTTTATATTTTTTATTAATTTTATTTGTCATGGTTTATAAAACAAAGATCAAAAGAAATAAAAATTAAAGAATTGTGGATGAGGTGTGCCATTACTTTTATTTAACAAAATTTGTTTAACCAATACAACCCCTCTGCTAGAGAAGAAGTTTGAGATTGTGAAGCAGAAGAGACATAATCATCTCCAAAAGGTAAGCAAGAAGTTCTTTCAAATGGGATAGGATTAATAGTTCGTTGGGGGTATGAACAATCTTCGCATTGCATATAATCGTCAATAATCACAATCTCATCAGCAAACGAAGTAGAAGTGGAATCAATCGATATTTGTGCTTTTGCTATTGGTTGCATTATTGCTTGTGGGTGGGATAGTGACGTATTCATTGAATTGGCAGATTGAGATAGTTGAATCTTTTTATTCCGGCGGAGTTTTCATGAAAGAATTTTCTCCATTCCGCTTTAAATTGGACTTTAATGTAGAATTTCTCTTTGATTCGAATTATTCTTTTCGGAATTTTTTTTTTATTTTTTGTTTTAAACTCATCATTTGTGACTCTATTTTTTCAGTCAGTTATTTTTTTCTTTTGAAAGATAAATTATGTATGTTTTTTAATAGAAGATTCGAGTCTTTTATCTTTATTGGTTTTGATGAGAAAGCTTATCTGAGTATCATGGGAGAAAAAGGTCAACCAAAGCACACTTCACAAAGAGGTTTTTGTGGAAGTGTTCCATAATTTAATTTTGAGACACAAAAAACGATACTCTTTTTTTATTAAGAATATTATTTAGGTGGATTGTTCGAACAATACAAGCGGGTCGAATAATCTTTTTCAGGAGAACGAAAAAGAAAGAAGTATGTTTTATATAACACATAATGAATTTATTTAATAGAATATAAAGGAGATTTAAAAATAAATATTAGATGTTTAATTACAAATAAGGAACAAAATAGTATGTTTTTTGTAAAATTAAAAATGTTAGTAAAACAGAATGAGTAAAGAAATCAATGAATGATTTTATTTTTGCAAGGTGAACAAGTAAAGAATGTAGAGAAGAAAGGATTTTGTTTTTAATTGGTGATGATTCAAAAAGAAGTATATATTAATAATTTTAAAATAAACTCAATGAATAAGTTAAGAAGGTATTTGTTTTTAAAAAAAAGTTTGAGACGAACCAAACTAACTTAAGGGCAATCTTTATCTTAAAATTTATCAGATATTTTATTTTAATAAAAAGGAAATTTTTTTTTTAAATGAAAGATTATTTTCTAAAAGTCATTTTATGATATCATTAAAATAAACAAGAAAATTGGTGGTTATTCAAAACAATTTCATTGATCCTAGGATCTTTTATAAATTGTTAATATATTGAAGTGAAAGAGAAAAGACTTAGATTATAAAATAAAGAAGATTTAAAGAGAATTTGAAAATAGTTATTAGTATATTTAAAAAGTAATGGAATGTAAAAAAAAATTAAATATAACACAACATTCAATTATTTTGAATGATTGATTATTTCATGTGTAACTTTGAAATATCCTTTGCATTCAGTTCCAATAAAAGTACTAATACAATTTTGATGAAGGTATTGATTACAATTAATACATTGACAAGAGTTTTGTTCAATATTTTTTTGACAAACACAACATTTTTTGTTAGTGTCAATTGAAACAATATTAAAAGAATGACCTATTGGTGAATGTTCAATATAGTTGTTATGAAATTTATATTCTATTTTTATTAACCTTTCATCAGTAACTGAAAAGTCATTAAATGGACCAATGTCTATAATACCAATATCTCCATTACCATCTTTTTCTAACCACAAATTCCAATAAACTTTTTCATGATAATTTCTTTTAACTAATTTTGTCCATTTAGAAGTAATAAAATATTTATTTGATATTGAACAAACTAATGAAATAGTATCTAAATTAAATAATAAAATTTGTGATGAATTGAATACAACAACTATATGTTTTGGTATTGAAGCAATAAATACAACACTTCCATAAGTTAATGGATATTTATATTCTTCTATTATTATTCCATTATCTCCATTAAATATTTTAATATTACCATCATTATTTGCAACCCATAGAGTTTGGTTTTCTTCTACATAACAAAAACAAGTAATTTTTGGTTGATTATATAATGTAATAGTTTGTATTAATGAACCATTTGTCATAGAAACAAATCCAATTTCACAATTATTTTCATATAATACATAAATTACTTCTTCATTCCCAGTAATTTGAATGATTGATGGTATTTTTTGTGATGCATCAAGTTTTTTTGGTATAACAAATAATTCAATTTTCTTTTTTAATGTTGGAATTTCAAACATTTCAATCATTCCATTTTGTTCTCCAATAACGATATTATTATTAAGAACCATTAAACAGTTTATTTCTTTTCTTTTAACCATTTGAATTATTTCTTTAGTTTCTACATCAATTGTTAATAAAGAAGTATTCGATGCAATGACATTATATTTATCATATGACTCTATTTGTTTTATAGTATTGAATGGAAGATTTAATTTAGTAATTGATGATTGTAAAGTATTAACATTAATTTCTGTTAATGTTCCATCAAATTCTAATAACCAAATAATATTTTTTGTTTCATTGAAACAGCCTATTATAATAGTATTACTTGTTTTGGTTTGTTTTTTAATAAGACTAAAAAGTGATGGTGTTTGTATTGGATGTTCAAGTTTAGAAGGCATAAATAAATCATAATTATTAATTAAACACTCAAATGAATCATTTTCTAATGATGCAAAATCAACTGATTGTTTTGGTGGTAAAAAGCATTGACAAATAGCAGTTGAGAGATTTGACTCTCCCATTCTATTTAGTCTTTGATTAACAGCAATAACATTCATTAAAAATAAATATCTAGATAAAGTATTTCTATGTTCGTTGTTTAATGACTCAATAAAAAATTTGATTTGTTCTCTTTGTTCAATAATTCCTTTCTTTTTTGATATATCTGAAAAGAGTTTATATGATTCTCCATTAATAAATCTAGGATTCATTTCCATTAATAAACTTTTTAATAATCCACAAATAGTTCCAACTGGATATTCTGTTAATTTTAATTCATTTCTGAAATCAGAATCATTTAATTTTTTTATTAATTCTTCTAGTTGGTATTGATCAGGTGGTTTTCTAAATAGTCCATCTTCAGTAAGTCCTTTATTAATAATTTCATTAATACATTTATTTAATACATCTGGAACATTATCAAGACAGGAACTAAATTGTTGAAATTGAACTAATTCTTCAATAGAAGAACCTACATATTTACTTTTCTTAATAATAACTTTTTTATTAAAGAATTTGGTTGATATAGGATTTCCTAGCTCAAAATTTGGAGTCGTTGGAACGTCAAGAGATGAAAGGGTTTCTTTAAGTTGATTGGTCCATTCAATAATATCGCTCTCGTGTTGAAAGGAGAAACAAAATGTTTTACGATAATTTGAATCTTTTGTTAAGATATGAAGATCTCCTGCAAAAGTATGGTCTTGAGGGATATCAATTTCAATATCAGCACTAACCAACCTTTTAGCACTTATAAAGTCACATGGTAAAAATGTGTTACCAGCGTATGATAACAAAATTAATAGTCCTATCTTTAAATAATATAAATAACATTTTTGATATCTGCAAATTTCATCATTTGTTTGTAAACGTAAAAACGCTGTTCCAGCATGAATAATTGAGTACTCATTTATTTGATTTATTATAGGGTCATATATTTCTAGGGATGTATTCCAATAACGTGCAGCTTTGAGTGAATTAAGAATATCATGATAATTAAGAAATGAATTTAATCCATCAACACTTTGAGATAATTGAGAAGTAAATGAAGAAGCTGTTATTAAGTTTGATTTTATCCATGTAAGTTCACTTAAACTAATTGACTCATTATCACCAATTTTATAAGAAGTTGTTCCTTTAAATTGAATAAGTACGTCTTCTAGATCAATTGTTTGTTCTATACCTATTCTATCTGATTCAAATAATCTAATACAAATACTTATAAATTCAGCACAATTACAAATAAGATCTTCTAATGAAATTGTATTATTTTTTTGATAAACTTTTTGATGAATTAATGATTTATTACACCAATTTCTAAAATTAATAATAGTTGTTTGAATATTTTTATTAAATTGAGTAAATTTATCAATAACTTCAACACTAAAAGAGAGTACTATTGGATTAAATGATTTTTTTATTGTATTTTGAAGACTTAATATTGATATTTTAAGTGCAGTAAGTATTTCTTCAAAAATATTAATTGAATGAATGAGATCTTCTTTGTATTGAATAAATTCATCTTTGTCAAATTCTTTTATGTCAAACTCAAGAACAATAGATTTTTCTTTATCAGTTAAATTTAATCCTTTATCAAATTCTTTGTTTTTAGATATTCTATTAATAATGCCAACACATTGTTTTTCTATAGAAATGATAACTTTAATTATGTCTTTAATTTCTTGAATAATTTTTAATATTGTTCTTCTTATCATAACATTATTTTCTGGACTAGAAATTAATGACAGTTTTGAACTTAACTCGAATGAAGGTTGACGTCTTGCTAAATCATTAGGTGTATTAATTTGTGATGAGTCAATAGTTAATCTTCTTAAAGGAATAAGTTTTGCTGGATTTAAAGAAGGGAGGTTTTTAGTATTACCTCGAGAGTGTTTAGTGAATGAACGAGGTCTTGAAAATCCATGTGAACTAACGCTTTCAACAGAAATCATCCAATAAATTAAATTTAATAATATTTTTTAGTTTAAATAAAATAGAAAAATAATGGTATAATAAAAAATAAATTAAATCTTATTTGAAAAGAAGAAAGACAGTTTGAACATTATTTAACACAGTCTTTCTTAAGTAATGATAAACAGTTTGTGTGAATACAAGTATGACAATCTAGAAATAAGTACAACAAAAATTTTTAATATAATTTAATGAAATGTATTAAAAAAATACTAAAACAAACATCTACAAATAAAGTCATATGAAGAAAGTGTTTTATTACATATCGAACAAACACAATTAATATGAGAAAGATTAGGAATAAATGAATGGTTTAATGAAGACATAGATTGTGGAATATCCATAAAGAAAGGAGATAAATTAATTGATGAACAAGTTGGTGGATTATTTAATTGATAGTAAAAAATTGAATTAAATGAACTCATTAAGATAACTTCATTTTTTGTTATTAAAAGAGATGATATTATTGAAAAAGGATTAAATATTGATAAAATCTTAAAATGATTTTTATCAATAACTAATACACAATTGTTTGTAGTAAGTGCATAATAATGTTGATTTCCCATTGTAATATCTTTAATACTTCCTTCATAAGAAATAATAATTTCTAATTCATTTCCATTCATTTCATTAAATATAGAGATACTTCCATCATTAAATCCAATCATAATAATTCCATCATTTGATGTTATAACAGTAATTTCTTTATTTATAAATTCATAATCTTTTGTTAATAATAAATTTCCTTTTTGGTCAAAGAATTTTAATGTTTTGTTATTTATTGCTACAACAAATCCTGATCTTATTTGATGTGTTTTAATTGTTTCTACTATTGTAAATGAATATGTTTCTATTAATTCAAATGTCTGACAATCAAAAAATTCTAATCTATTATCAAGTGCAACTATTAAAATATTTTCATTAATTGCAATATCTTTAATTCCATTAAGCTCTATTGTTTCTGTTTTAACATCAATTATTCTTGTTATACATTTATCATTAGCAATAAAAATATATTCATTATAATTACAACATAATGTATATGTATCAGATAAATGTAATGATAATAACTCTTCATTATTACAATAACAAATAAGTTGTTTTTCAAATAATATACAATACTTAATATCACTTAATATTATTATTTTTTTAATTGGTTCTTTCATTAAATTCACTTTATTTAATGTCATAGGTATCCCTTTCATTGTATATCTTGGCATCACATCTTTAATATTATCAATAATATATTTTATTCGTGTAGTATCCATACATTTCTTTTTAAATGTGGAATCACTAGCTATTTGAATTAGTTTTATTGCATCATCTATCCCAAAAGAAAATTGTTCACCATTAATAACAAAACAATTGAGTAGAAATATAAATGATAATAGTATATTTCTTATTTCACTTTCTTTTAAATCAAAGAATTCAATAAGATTTGATCCTTCAATGTTATCAGCTTTGTAGTTAATTTTATTAAATAAATCAATATCATTTTTATTAAATAACTTAGGTTTCATTTCTTTTAAATAATCAAGAAAGAATCCTGCAATCTCTTCAATTGGTACACCACTTAATTCAATCTTAGGATTATTTTGTAACGTACGTTTAAGTACTCCTTTTGTTTTTAATTTAGTTCCCATTTTGAAACAAGAGCATCCTCTTAATATTAACTCTTTTATTACACTAAATACTGTAGCTGGTAGTCTATCTGTTAAATTACTTTCAACAAGTACTTCTTTTATTTTAATAGTTGTACTTGTTTTTTGTTGATTGATACAGTGAACTAAATCATCATGCCACATTAAAGTTGTTAAAAGATTTGTTGAACACATACAATATGTTGTATTATTTAATTTATCTCCAATAGTTAATACACACCACCCTTCATTATAAAATTCACCATTTATTCCCGTAATATTACCGACATTTAAATTATCAACAGAAATCCATATTGATTCTACAATAGTATTATCTAAAGGAATAAGATACATTTGAAGTCCAGTAGGGTATAGAATAAGAATTGTATTGACCATTATCCTTTTATTATATTTATCTAGTTGTCTTAATAACATACTTCCATGTCTTATAATAATTCCCTTAGATGATATGTTAATAGGTTCTTTCGTTTTGAGACTATTAGCAACACAAAAAAGTTCTTTAGTATATTTTTTCATCTCTTTTATTTCAATATCTCCTTGTGATATTAAATTCATGATAATTGAATCATGGTTCATTACATTCTCAAATTCAGTTGGTTTCAAAAACTTTCTTTTTTCTAATTGTTCATTGTTAAACATAATTCCTAATAATGTCATATACCGTTGCATGTCTTTATCTAATAGTTCAATCAGAAAAGAAAACTCTTTTAATATTTCACTTGTAAAATCAATCAGACCATTCAAATTTGTTTCTGGAATTTCTGCATATGTTTCTACAGCCAGGGCTGAGAGAACTATAGGGTATGTATCAAAACATAATTTACCATCAATTATAAATGAACATATTAATGGTAGATTTGTTGGTTTTGATAATCCCATTAAAACCATAGACATCTGTTTTAAAAGAATACCTCGTTGATGAGCTGGTAATACCTCATTATATCTCTGTACAAATTGAGATGATGGTGTAATAGAATCAAATAACTGAAATAATTGTTTAGATGAACTAACTATTGTTGATAATGACACCTTTATAATTTCTGTTAAATTAAATGTTGGGATATCTTTAGATTCAATTTCAAATGATCCAGTTGAATTTGGTCTCAATACAGTACTTCCTCTTCTTGAACTCCATGAATATTTTGTTCTTGTTTGCTAAATATAATAAATATAATAAAAGGTAATTAAAATAAAAAGTAAATCAAACAAGTGTCTTCTTTTTGATAGAAAATCTTGATGGAGAACATGGAGTTAAAGCAATAGAATTAGTTCTTTTCATTTTGTATCTTTTTCTACTTTTGTAGTTACCAAGACTGAAAAAAAAAAGAAAACTTAAAAGAAAAAAAGATAAAATTAACAATAGTAAATTTTACTATTAGTAATATGTAAATAATAAAAAAAAACTCATTATCGTTATTTCATTATATTCAGTATGAATCAAGACAATGACCATTTCTTTATGTTTAACACATTAATTAATCCAAGTGGAGTTTCTCATTCAATCACTGCTCAGTTAAATCTTAACATAAATTATCTTGTTGTAAGCAAATTAAATTTATTAGAACTATATGAAATTAACTCAACTGGTCTCATTCCTTTAACAACAAAACGATACTCATCTGGGATTAGCCTTCTTTTAAAATATAAACCATTAAAAGATATTACAGACTATCTTATTATAGTTACTCAATCAAATGAAATAGAAATACTTAAACTTACAACATCTGCATTACATATAATTTCTTCTGGTTCTTTAAAAGACACTTTTGGAAGAAAAGCATTTTTTGGAGTTAAAGCAGCTATCTCTCCTAATAATCAAATTTTACTTTTAAATTTATACGAACAATTAATTAAAGTTGTTTTATTGCCACAATATCCTAAAGATCAATTAACTGCTTCAAATATAAAAGTTAATCATTCCCATATTCTTGATATGACATTTTGTTTATTAAATGATTCATATCAACTCGCTTTATTACATGAAAATAAAAGAGATATTAGACACATTGATACGTATACATTAAATTCGTTTAATGAATTAGAAAAAGGAAGTTTTAATCAACCAAATGTAGGATCAAATACATCAAGGATATTAGGATTTAAAGATGGTATTATTGGAATTTTCGTTATTTCAGATGAAACAGGGTGTTATTTTAATGGAAATGGAAAACACATTCTTTGTAATCTAAATCAATACCCAAATACTGCTTGTTGTTTCATTAAAAAAGATGTATTGATAATGACTGACTCAAAAAGAAATTTAGACACTCTTGAATTTAAAGTAAATATTAGCAACGAAATTATTGAAGTAACAAAGAAACAGGCACCAAAACTTTTACAGTCTATTTCTTCTACAATCAGTGACCTTTCTAATCAAATTCTTTTCATTGGTTCATTGAATGGAGACAATTTAATAATGAACTTAAATGGAAAAATTTTAGAAAAATGGAGTAATTTTGGTAGTTTAATGGATGCAAGACAAATAAGTAATAGAGAAGATTATCTTGTTGCTGGTAATGGTGGAGGAAAAGGTAGTATTGGATTAATGATTAAAGGAAGTGGAATTGAAGAACTTGGAGCTTGTGAGATAGATGGGATTAAAAGTATTGAAAGTATTGAATATAACAGTAAGAAATATGTTATTGTTGGGTTTGAAGAAGAAAGTAATATATGGGAAATACACCAAAAGTCAAAACACATAAAAATTGAAGAAAGTTTATTAAAGAAAATTATTGGTAAAGAGAGAGTTATATGTTGTGGAATAATAAAAGAACGATTGATTTTTGTTTGTAAAAAAGGGATTTATTCTATTGATAAACATCAAAAGAAAAATACTCTAATGAAATTTGATAGTTTTATTACACACGCAAAATTCATTAATCAACAAATATATTTCATTTATGGAACAGAGTTATTTAAAATTAATGAAGAATTAAAAATTCAAAAAATGAAAGATTTAGAACAAAATGTTAGTTGTTTTGATGCAAATGAAATTATAGTTATAGGACTTTGGGATGGAAGTATTTTAATTTTTGATATTAATGGAGTATTAAAGAAAACAGAAGTAGTAGATACTATTGGAAGAAGTGTTTTAATTGATAATAATAAAATTTATGTTGGATGTGATAATGAAATAATTATTTTCTTATACCACCAAATGGAAGAAGATTGTAAATATAAAAATAAACTTAAATATCAAGTTGAGGCTTCTCAGTCAGTCAAATTAAAAAAATTATATTCAATTCCCTGTGTTGTTGCAAATAAAACATTCACTTTTCAACAAACTGGACTTGTTCCTCTTGCTGTTGAAGATCTTATTGATATCTGTGAAAGTCCTGTTGGAGCTTATGGAATCATATGTGCAACTAAACGTGGTATTGTGTTTGGTTTAATGAAAGAAATGAGTAGAGTTACATTTAAAATGATACATTCTGGAGAAAATTGTTGCAAAATTGCTACTGATGGATCTCGTGGATTAATTGTTGGTAAAACAATCAAATCAATTAATTTAGTTGATGGGAGTTTTGGTGTTACAACAGTAGAACTAAAGAGTAATGAACTTGCACTTTGTGTTGATTCGTTAGAAGATAATATTTATGCAGTTGGAACTGCAATAATTAGGGAGAATGAAATAGAACCATCAAGTGGTAGAATTTTATTAATACGACAAGACTCAGAAGGATTAATTTATATCGTTGGAACAGAAGATTATGATGGTGCTGTTTATTGTTTAAAAAAATATCAAAAAGGAATAGTTGCTTTTATCAATAGAAATGTTCATGTCATTGAAAAAAAAGGAAAAGATTTAAGCACCAAACAAAATATGTTATTACCTTTGATAGGAGTTAGTCTTGACATTTGTAAAGATTATATCATTGCTGGAGATTTAGCGAGATCAGTTTCTGTTTATCGTTATAGAAATGACATTGAACATCTTGATATTGTTGGTAAAGACAATCAAATCGTTTGGTCTTCTTGTGTTGGGAGTATAGAAAGTGAATACGGCACTTCATTTTTAGTTGCAGACGTATCAGGAAATATTAAAATATTTAACTCTAATGAAGAAGAACCAAAAACAGATGATGAAAAAATTAATTTAATATCCCAAGTTCATATCGCAGATTCTATTAACTTTATCCAAAAATCTTTCTACAAAGGATGTTTAATGGGAGGTGTGCATGGTGGTATATATAATATTTGTGAGATATCAAAAGAACAATATCTTTTTTTGGATAAAATTCAATCCAAATTAGTTAAGCCAAATTGGAGAGAAAGTGTTAATACCCAGCAGACAAATCCAATGATGAATTGTATTGATGGCGACAAAATTGAAAGTGTTTTAGAGTGGAGTGAAAAGAAACAAATATTGTTAGCTCAAAAAATTGGTGTTGAATATCAAGAAATGATAGAAAAAATACAGTCACTCTTCTCTTTAGTTTTTAATTGATTGAATTTGATATTGTCAAAACCATTAAAATTTAATCTTTTAAGGAAAAAAAAGAGGAAAAATAAATCAAAAAAAAAACAGTCGAATTCAAAAAGATTATTGTTAGTGGTAATCTATATTACTTATTTTGTTTCATTTGGTGTTGATTCAGCTGTTTTGATTTGATTTTTACGTGCATCCTTTGCTGCTAATTTTTCTTCTTGTTTCTTTTTAAGTGCATTTTCATATTTGTGAATCAACTCTTCTTTAAATGGATAGAGATGAGGAATTCCTGGTTCTTTCTTTAATTTCTTTCGTGCTTCAGGAAACTTTTTTGCTAACTTTCTCATCTTTTGGTTGTGTCTTCCAATTTTCTTCTCAATTGAGTGTTTCTTACTTAGTGTTTGTCGTTTATTTCTGGGTTTTGATCTTGGCATCCTTTTTATGTCTCTAAGTTCTTTTCTGTTGTTTGTTAATGGTTCTTCTCTTGATTATTTTAAAACAAGACCATTCTGATATTAAAGTCAAAGAGATATTTTCAGTTTAGTTAAATAATTTCTAGAAGTCATTAAACTTTTTAGTGTGATGATGATGTGAATTTCTCAGAGTATTTGTGGTATTGACTAGATACCTTTTTGAGATAGTATGACAGAAAGATGTAAGGTTCAAATTCAAGAATGTTGAAAGAATTAATTGGTTGATAGATTATAGATGGTATTAAATAAGTATTTAACTAATGAAGTTCAAAGAAAGGAATGAGATGAAATAAGTAATGAGACATTTCATCAGAAAGTATTTCATGGAAAAGAGTTTTCAAATAGTTAGAAGAAAATAAATAAGTAAGAAAGAACAAGATTTGTAAAGAAGAAATGGGGAGATTACTTTAAATGTTTCAAGGAAGAAATAGAAGTGAAGAAATGAGAGAGATAGAATGATAAGAGTGGTAGAAAAAAAGAAGAAGAAGTTGAGAAAGTCGTTTAGAAAGACAAGAAACAGTCTTCAAGAATAAAGAAATAAAAGAAATAAAGAAGAAAAAAATGATAAAAGAAAAAAAATAGAAACTTAAAAAGGAAAAAGAATGAAGAGTGAGAAGAGATTACAAGAAAGATATCAAGAAAGAGAAGGACTAAAATGGCACGAGAACATTTATGAACAACTTGAATATGAGAAAGAGATAATTGAAAAAATAAAAAGAGGAGAAATTAAGAGAGAAGAAGAAGAAATAGAAAGTCAAGTAAGAGAAGAAGAAGAAACACA
>NW_001855824.1:0-9252 GCF_000209125.1 Entamoeba dispar SAW760
AGAAGAGCACCTCTGAGATAAAAAAAAAAAATGAAATCTTGGAAAACACATATCTACTTTGTAAAGAAGAGAATGAGAAGCTGCAAAACACATATCTACTTTGTAAAGAAGAGAATGAGAAGCTGCAAAACACATATCTACTTTGTAAAGAAGAGAATGAGAAGCTGCAAAACAAAATAAGATTACTGGAAAAAGATAACATTGAGTTTATTATCAAAATAAGTAGACTTGAAACAATAGTTGAAGTTCTAGTTGACCATAACAAACTAATAGAAGAGCTTAACTCAGAAAAAGGGGATACTATTGAAAATAAAATAGAAGAAATTAAGAAAAGTAATGATATAATTGAAAAATCCTTAGGTGATCAGGGTATAAGAATAGATGAACACGAAACAGATATAAATATGACCAGAGTTATGATACAAAAACTCTTTAACGACCTACAATCAGAAAAATTAGAAAAAGAAGAGATAGATAAACTACTAACAGAAGTAATAAGAAAAGGATATTTAGCAGTGGTTGAGAAAAAGGTGGATAAGAGAAAAAAGAAAAGAGAAAAGAAAGAAAAGACTGTTGATGAAAAATTGAGTGATGCACGTAAAGAACTTCTACAACTTGAAGAATGGACAGAGAAAAGAGTTGAAAGGATTGTGTTTGATTCAGAGATTGATAATTGGTCAGAAGGGGAATCAGTATTTGACCAAAGACTACTAGGTAAAGAACATTTAGTAATAGTTATTGAAAGTGAAGAACGGGAAAAATTTGGTGGTTATATTAACTCTATGATAATTAATGAATACTTTATTGCTGATCCAAATTCATTTCTATTTTCGTTAGAGTCAAATGGAAGACTAAATGGAATGATGAGGTACAACCTAAGAGAGGGTCAGTCTCAATTTGCATTTCATCTACCAAATGCAAACAGTGATTGGTTATTATCTTTCGGACATCGTGGGGATGACCTTTCCGTTGCAAAGAAGGATAACAAATCAGAATCTCATTGTAGAGAAAACTCATTTGAATCTAATGGGATTGAAGAACCTCTTTGTGAAAGAACAGAGTCAGGAACATTTACACCAATTAGAATTATTGTTATTCAAATGATATAAGTAAGTATTCTTTTACTTTTGTTTTAAAGAACTTTTGATTGTTCATTAGTAATTTTACCATAGTTATTCGAATGAGAGTTTTATTGCACAAGTCAAAAATTTATTCTTTTGTAATTATTGTATTCCCCCCCCCCCCCAATTAAACTCTAGGGTTTTAGTTGTACTTAAAAACTTAATGAAAAAATTATATAGAGCGAAATGAATATTTATCACTATCTTGGTATGGTTATTAGTTGTAACTAAAACATGGAATGAACTAATCAATAAAATCATTTCAATTGAAGAAATGACGATGAAAAGATACAACCACTCAATTAGAAGAAGAAGTTAATACAATTAAAACAAGATTCAATAAAAATAAAGATGAATAGAATACTTGTTATAGTAATTAGTCAAGAAGAGGAGAAAAAAAAAGGCAAAGAAAGAAATAAGATAAAACATACTATTTGATTCAGATATTGATGATTGGAATATTAATACATCAGTATTTGATGAAAGAATAAAAAACATATAATAATTATTATTGAAGATACAAATGGAAATAAATTTGAAGGATATGTTAATGTGAAAATTGATGAAGTTGATTATTTTAAATGGATAAATGATTCAAAATCATTTTTATTTTCAATAGAATCAAAAAG
The DNA here is from genome assembly GCF_000209125.1 of Entamoeba dispar SAW760. Classification (NCBI taxonomy): domain Eukaryota; phylum Evosea; order Mastigamoebida; family Endamoebidae; genus Entamoeba; species Entamoeba dispar. The sequence goes on from NW_001855824.1 coordinate 1,751, forward strand.
AAGAATACAAGGAATGATGAAATTTGATATTAGATAATCAATTAGATGATTGTTTGTTTGAATTTAGAGATGGAAAATATTATTTGTGTTTATAAAGAAAATAATAAAACGTACTCATACTCTACTCGAATAGCATTTAAATATAAAGAAATAAGAAATACACTTTGTTGAAATGAAGATTTCACATCAAAACGAATCATTGTAATTGAAATGAAATGAAAATATTAAATATTGATTGTTTGAAATATAAAAAATAAAAAAAGAATATAAAATAAAATCAATAAACGAGTATGAACACTTCATTTATCAATCAATGAAATGATGAATATAAAAATATATTTCGTTCTTGTTTTATTTCACTTGAAATATTTACATTCATTGTGTTATTTTAATAAATAATAAGAAGAATTAAAAATAAAAAAGAATAACATAATTATAAGAAGTTCTAATAATTTAATTTATCAAAAAGGAATAATTTAATCTTTTTATGAATACAATAAAAATATAAACTAAAATTTTATTATAAAAATCTTTGTTAAGAGGAATTTCATAATTTTTATACAGTTATTCTTTATTTCAGTATAGTAACTATTATTTTGATTAAAGTTATAATCTAACAATAGTACACATGTGCACAAAGTAAGGAAAACTTATATTATATGAATGTATATGAGAACAAATAATTAAAACATTTTTATTGTTTTTTTTATGAAGTTAAATTAGGTCATAAAGTTATATTGTTTGTAAGAATATAGACTTATTAAAACAAAATAAATAATGAAATTAAGTATCAACAAGATACACTAAAGATGATTATTGGAACAATACATCGTTATTGAACTTTTTATAAGGTGATTTTTCAAATTTCACTTATTTAATTAAACACTATCACTCTTATCAAAGAAAACATAATCATAAAAAGAGACGTATGTTAAATTAGAACTTTTTAATGTTGTTGAAGATAAACCCTAAATTAATACTAAATGTCATACCAACTCTTAATATATAAATGATAATATGATACAAGTTGTAATAGTTATATTATCTTTTAGAAATTGGTGAAATGACTTTAATTTAAATTCTTTAATAATAGTAATTATCAAATAAATTGCATTATTTATAATGATAATCCTTGCTCTTTTCTTTTATAAAGCTTAAAGACAATAAAATAATTTCAAGAGTTATTACCAAAAACAAAACAACAAGTCCATTCTTTTACATTACTTTTATCATAGATTTACTTAATCAGTTATTTCTGTTAAAAAATACTGAGTGTTAAATTTCATCATTATTTGTAAAAAATATTGTATTTTAGTAATTGCCATCTGAATTTATAAATCTCATAAACAAGTTTGTTGAATACAAAACACAATTTATTTTGTGCAAAACAAAAATATAAACCCAAGTTTAAAAACAATCAGATAATATGCTTTTGAATGTTTGTTCAATATAATTAAATTAAGAAAACAAATCAAAATATACAAAAAATAACAAGACAACACCTTTTAAATATTAGGTTCTATGACACTCCAAATGTATTTTTTTTTCAAAGTCAAACAGGTACATTACGTTTATTAAAAGATGGAACTTTGTTCAACAGATTTTGAAATTATATGAAACCTTCAAAATTTTCAAAAGTTTTATTTGAAAAATATGTATTGATTATTTATTTGAAATCCACAAAACTTAAAAAATAAAAGTCTTAATAAAACAAAAGATATTTTTCTTTTTCTCCATATTTTATATAACAACATCAACAAACTATAACATATCAATGAAACAAAGAAAAGATAATAAAGAAGAAAAGAGATGATAAGATTAAGGAAAAGAATAGAAATAAGAAAGGAAGAAAAAGAAACAAAGAATGATAAAAAGATAGAAGAAGAAAGGAAAAGAAGAATAAAAAAGGAAGAATAAAGTAAGAATAATATAAAAAAGAAAGAGAAGACAAGACAAGACAAAGTAAATAAAGAAAGGGAATAATTGAAAGAGGGGTTTAAATAAAATGAAAGAATTAGATGAAAAATAAAAGAAATATTCAAAAAAAAGAATTAATTAGTACATAACATAGTACGATATAAACCAGGGGCAACATATAAATCAAAACTATTTCCTGGAGGAAGTTTTTCACCATCGATACCAATTACGACATCATTTTGTAATCTAATAGATAAAGCAGTTGATCTAAAATAATCAAAACCTGAAATATAATTAGGTACAAAAAGATTTAATACAGCACAAATCCAAAAACCTAAAAATCTCCAACGAGTTGCTCTTTCACCAGGAAGAATCCATGAATCAATAAAACCATCATTTCTATGAGCACCATGAGCAAATTCAATTCCTGGCATTCCATAAGCGAAATTATTAAAAAAATAAATACAATAAGAAGAATAAGGTAATTCTTCCCAACCATCATTTTTAGAGAGAGAAGAATCAGGATCTATATGTTGTTGAATAATTTGATCAGCAATATCTTTTGTATAATCTAGTTCTTTTATTTTATTATTTTTACAAGTAGAACATAATGCTCCACATTCTCCATCATTTGTCATTTCATATTTTTTAGTTTTTATTTTTGCTTTAGTAGTCATAAGTGTAACACAATACCAAAGTGTCCATAAAATAAATCTAAATGCTCCAAGCCATCTAATACATTCACTTTCAAAATCAATACTTGATAAATATGAAAATTCAAATTGTAATATTCCATAATATTTCTTTTTTTTTTTATGATGATTTAATATAATTCCATCAATTCTTGTAACTTCTCCACATATTATATGACACATTCCTGTTATTGGTTCATTATCTTTATATAAACTATATGCTACTCCATTTCCTGATCCACATGCAAGTGGTGATACTATTGGAATTTCTTTTTTATGTTGTGAAATAATTCCATTAATTATTGAATATAATGTTCCATCTCCTCCTCCCGATACAATAACATCATATTGACTAAAATCAGTTTTTTCTGCTATTTCTTTTTCATGTCCTGGATATTCTGTTTTTTGAATTGTATATATTATTCCCATACTTATTAAATATTCTTCTATTTCTTTCATTATTATTTCTCCTTTTTTTGTTCCACTAAATGGATTTAATATAATATATAATTTTGGATATTTTTTCTTTTTATCTATTTCTATTTTCAATTCTATTATTTATTATTATTATTTTTTATTCTTTTTTTTAATTTTTTTTAACAAACTTTTATATTCTTCTTTTTCCATTTTCACTTTAATAACTCGATGCTTTTTAGTTTTTCCTTTAGCTTCAAGAAGATGTCCTACAAACTCTCCTTCTTCATATTTGTAAAGACAAATATCTTTTTTTGCAATTCTCTCTTTTCCTATTTCGATGTATTCTTCTGATTCTCTCATCTTTTTCTTTTTTTCAGTTCTTTCTTCTTTCTCTTTATTCTTCTTCCATTTCTTTATTTTAATTGTTCTTTTCTTTTAATAACTTCTTTATTATTTATTTTCTTTCTCTTCTATTTACCTTTCTTTTGGTTTTCATTCTGTATTATCATTCTTTTATCTTAACCCTAAATTTGTTCATTTTGATTTTCTTCTTTATTACTCTTTTATCATTTGTTCATTTTGTCATTGTATGATAACAATTAATCGTTTATTTCCATTATTCATTATTCATAATATCAATAACTTGTAGTTATGATGTTCGTTAGTTTCAACATACAGTTGAAAGAAGTCATTTTATTAAAATAAAGAATGAGTTAATTAGATATGTACTATTTCTTATTATACTTATATTCTTCTCTATTTTATATGTTTTCTATCTTATCACTTTATTTTTATTACTTTCATTTATATTATTAAAATACTAATTAACAACTTCTTTTTTATTCTACCTTTTAATTCAGGTTATTTTATCATTTAATATATATTTATTTTGTTTTCTTTTCTTATACTTCCTGTTTCTATCTTATTTCTTTCTTGGTGTATTGTTTTATTATTTTCTCATTTTAATTTCTTTCTTTATTCTATTTCCTCTTATTTTTTTTATCTTTTAGTTTCTTATTGTCTTTCTTATAATTTATTCATTTCTATCTTCATTATTCTCTTTTTATTGTTCATTTATTCTTTTAGATTTTTACTTGTATGAGTATTTGATTTATCACCTATCTATTAATTCATTAATTCATATTTTTTGGATTGATTATTTTTCTAATTTATTATCCATTATTCTTTTTATCTAACTTTGTTGGTATATATTTTTGTTCTATTAATTTGTCTTTATTTCTGTTTGATTTTCTTCTTCACTATATTCTACGTTATTTATTTGTTTTATTTTAATTGATTGGATATTATATTTCATTCTTTTATTTTGGTTTATCATCTGTTAATTTCTCTCTTTTATTTATTCACTTTAATGTTTATTACTTTGATTATTTTCTATTTCTTCAATTCTTATTTCTTATTTAACTTTATATTAACAAATTGTTTCAAAGTCATTCATTTCTCTTATTATTCTATTCTATTCTCTCTTTTCATGTGATTTGATTTATATTCTTCCTTGTGATTAACTCCTTGTTGTATTTATTATTGTTCTCTTCCTTTTCATAATTTGCATATTCTATTTTTTCTATTCTTGGTTTGACTTCTTTTCTTTCATTTCTTTTTCTTTAGATACTTTGGCTTTATTTCTTTTATCATTGATAATCATAAAACCAACCAATTTTCTTGTTTATTCAACGCATTTTCTGTCATTATTCTTTCAAATCATCAAGAAATCATTCATTAATTATATACATATTTGTGTTAGTTATATCTTTCATTATGTTCTATTATATTATTTGTTTCTTATTAGATTCATTTTGTTTTTTAAAGTGATTGTAGTATGCTTGTTAAATTCTGTGGAATAGGTTATGTTTATTAATACAATGTTTATTTAATTTCTTTATTTTTGTTTTTTCTATTGTTTTCTTGATATTTATTTTGTAAATGTATTTCATTTCTATCGTGTTAATATTTCAAAATAATCAAAATATTATTTCATATTGTCAGTATGTTCTTAACTTGTATGATTAATCATTAAATTTATTGTAATTAATAATTTCATCATTGATTTTAGAAGAGTGTTAAAATCAAATGAATCAGATTCATTTAAATATAATTAAAATATTTGAATATAATGAATTATTTTGATATTCAATATTAAATCATAATAAGATGATTAAATGAAGAAAGAATTGATGATAATTTCTAATATTTTAATGAACCAAATTAGTATTTCTTATCAATAAATATGTTATTTATGAATATGTTTATCACATCTTTTTAATTTAATTCTTATTTAATTGATATATTACTTATTTATTTAATTTATATCATCTTTTCTTTTAATTATATTTCATTTATTAAAATTATTTTATAATCTTGTGTTTTCATTGTATCAATGTTTTAATTAAATGTTTATTTTAATTAGAATGTTTATCTTTCTAATATTATGTTTTCATATAAAGAATGTTTAAGTATTTTGTTATAGTGTTAGGTTCATAATTTATTTCAACAATTTAATTCATATTATCCATATTCTTTATTGTTATTTCTTTCATTATAATTATTATATTTCATTCTATTTCTATTCTTTTTCATATTCCAAATTGTATTTTATACTTTATTTATTTCTTCTTTATTGTGATATATTTCGGTTGTGAAATATTTTAATTTATTGTATTGTTCTTGTAGATAAAATATCTTATTCTACATATTTATTTGTAATATTCATTCTATATTTCTCATTATTTTCCATTTGTTTATATTATTATTAATTGATTTATTGTTTTAGTATAATAGTAATAATCATCTAATTTATTGTTTGTTATTTCATATCAATTATTGATAACAATTTATTCTTTATTTTTTTATTCTATGAATTAAGAATATCAACATTTTCTTGTTCTTTCTTTTCTTTCTTGTTATGCTTACTTATTCTTTTAATTGTTTATCTTTTTATTTCCTTTTTTTTCAATATTTTTCATAACTTCTTGTTTTGGTTGTTTATTTCTTCCTCATACTTTTCATTGTTTATATTTGTTTTTGTTAATGTATATTCTCTTCTTTTATTTGTGTTTCTCCTTTCTTCTTCTTATTACTCATGTTCATATTTCTTTCATTCGCATTGATAGTATTTAGTATTTAAATATTGTATATTTCTCAAATCTTTCTTCTTTTAATTTCATTGTCTCTCATTGTTGTGTATTTTAGCTTTTCTTTGAATCTTTTATTCTTGATCTTGTATTTGACAATTTCTTTTATTTCTTATTTATTTGTTCTTCTCTATATAGTATGAATTAGAGTAAATTGAATGAATTATGTATTTCTTATTATGCAAAATATTAATAAAAGATAGTTTTAACACCATATGATTGTTATTGAGGAAGATTCATAAATAATATATTAATAAAATGATGAATGAATCACCAAATATTTTATTGTACAAATAGAGAATATGTAGTAATAATTTCTACATCTATTGAAATAAATACTAATGTAATGAATATATTCAAATACTAATAACATGAAATACAATAATGAATAAAACAAAAAGTGATATAATAAATAATGAAAATACAAATAATTGAAATAAGGTGAATAGTATATGTATTATATGTATTAATAATATGTAAAATAAAAAAAGAAACAAGTTGAAATAACTAAATCAAGAAATAAGAAGTAAATAAAAAGAAATAGAAAATTATAATATCCACTTCATTGTATACAATTAATAAATAATTTAATTACATTTAATTATAATGAAAATTAATAATAAGAGATATATCAAAATTGTAATATGACATAATGTATTGAAAATAATAAACAAAAGAAATACATATAATTGATATGATTAATGTAGAAAATGAAACTATATTAAATATTTAAATGAAATAAACGTATTATTATAAATTAAGAATTATAAAAATTAAATATATAGAAATTAAATAGATATAATAAATATTGGTTGATTTATTCATAAATTATCAACAAAAAATAGAAATGAAAAAGATGATATTAAACATAATGATGATAATAAAATTATTATAAAATAAAAGAAAATTATTATCTAATACTTATATCTCGATGATACTTTTATTTTTAATAGAAATAATGTTAAAATATTATGATAATTAAAATAATAAACAAATAAAATGATACTAGAAATAATAAGTAATAAAAAAGAATCTCATCTTATGAAGATTTCATTGATTGAAATGACTTCCTTTTGTATTAATAATTATATTTTGATTAGATAAAGAATTCTTCTACACTAACTATTTAGGAATTTAAAAAAAGAATAATTAAAAAAGAAATACACAGAGAGAAATGAACAGAAAGTATTGAAGAAAAAAGAATAGAAAATGATAGTTGTGATGAATTGAAAATAAGATATAAATAGAAAAATCATTTAAAAAAGAAAAAAAAAATAAAAAAAGAACTTGAAAGAAATAAAATGGAAGAAAATGAAATATGGATGAA
>NW_001855823.1:0-1388 GCF_000209125.1 Entamoeba dispar SAW760
TTTTTTTATTTTATTTTTATTTTATTTTATTTTTATAATTAGAATATTCTCTTTTTTATTTATTTTGTTATTCATTATATTTTGTTATTTAATATTTTGAATAATAATCAAAGATTTAATATTTCAATAAATATAATCAATGATGATTATCACTATTTAAATAGTTATCATTTTATACACATTATCAATATTAGTTTATAATATCATTCTCATTTATGTTTATTATTTATACTAATTATTATTATATTATGTTATTTTATTATTATTTTGTTTGATTATTTGATTGTATTGATTTTATTATTCATTAATTTGATATGTTATTTTATTTATTCTTTTATTTTCATATTGAATATCTTATTTAATTTATATTCATTTATATTTATTTGTTATTATTGTGTTTATTCATTTCTTGTTATATCTTCTTTTGTTTTATTTCTTTATTTATCATTTCTTTTGTTTATATTATTTATTATTCTCATTGTGTTATTATTATATATCATTTATTATTTATTTTAAAACTACATTTATTTATTGTTCTTTTGATTATTATATTCTCCTTATTTTAATTATTATTTTCAACTTTCTTCTTTTATTACTTATTGTGTTTTCTTGTTTTTATCTTCTTTATTATTTTATCATTTCTTTATCATTTTATTCTATTTGATTAACTTCATTTCTTTATTATTTGTATCTTGATTTATTATTTATTATTTTGTTTCATTCATTTCTTGTTATTGAGTTAGTAATGAAATAAATATCATAATATCTATTTGATGTGTATGATGAATATTATATCATAATGAATATTACATAAAATAATTGAATAATTAGATTAATATCTATATTAAGAAAGAAGTTAATAAAAGTAGTTATTATAATCTATAAAAGTGTAATCAAGTTATTATCTCATCATATTTATATGATATATAACATAAAATCATTTAATAATTTCATTGACGTGAATAATGTTCATTTTCATTATAATCAAAATTTAATAATGAATGAAATGATAATATTAACATTATTTAATAATAAATGATTTAACATAATATTAATTCATATTTTATCAAATACAATAAACACTGAAAACATTGATATCAATATAATCAATTTGTATTTTGATTTAATCTCTCTTTCAATTCTCTTTATTTAATTTGAATAATTAATATTTCTTTTTAAATAACATTTTAAATAACAAAATATTCAATAACAATATTATTTTTACAAAAACAAAAAATAAATAATAATTTGATTATAGTAATTTATTAAATTTATTATAGTTTCTTCCAATTTTATATTTGTTTTACTTAAATTTTATTCACAATGAATTCAAAATTGTTATTTAAAATAATAAAAATGAAATGACGTTTATTAAAAAATAAAAAATA
>NW_001855822.1:0-3468 GCF_000209125.1 Entamoeba dispar SAW760
TTTATATGACATCTATAAAACACAATCTCCTATTTCACTAATTGATGATGGTATATTAATTGATTTTAATGATGAACATTCATCAAAACACCAATCACCTAATTTAGTGATTGAAGATGGAATAATAAATTCATTAATATCTTTCTTGCAAATATTCTTTCCATTGATTATTTGTAGATTATCTGGTATTTTAATACTAACTAACACTGGTTCATTCATAAATATTCTATCTTCACTAATAAATTGTAGATTATCTATATTAATTGATTTTAATGATAAACATTCATAAAAACAATCACCTCCGATTGATATAATTGATGATGGTATATTAATTGATTTTAATGAATAACATTCTTTAAAACATTTATATCCTAATTTACTAATTGATGATGGTATATTAATTGTTGTTAATTCATTACAATATTCAAAACAATTACCTTCAAGCGATTTAACTTCTGATGGTATTATATTTCCATATGATTTTCTATCTGTTTGTGTATATGTTATATTTTTACAGATATTTCCTTGTTCTTTTTCTTGTAAATTGTTGAATAACTTACTAAATACCATATTACATATTTAAATATTCTTCCATCTTTAAATATTTCATCATTTTCATTATAAATATGAAATGTTTCAATATTAGTAAATAATTTTCTTGAATATTGATTTAATGGAATTGGATTAAAATGAAATCGTTCTATATTTCCTTGAAATCTTTTAATTCCTATTTCTAAATTAATAAAATCTTTAATATTATTAAAATACATTGATGTTATCATTATTTCATTATATCCTAATTTCATTATTGTTTTATTATTTATTAGTTGTTTTTATTAGTTCTTTTATTTTTATATTTTAATTTCTTCTTTTTTATTCTTTATCATCATTCTATTTTTATTAATTGATATTTGTTATGAAAAACATTAAATAATAAGAAATAAAATAAAATGTTATTTATTTTTATTTTTAATAAATTATAATTATTAAATATTTCATTTTGTTGTTATTTTATTCATTATTTCATTTTATATTTTATTTTTATTTAATAATATAATAATAAAATATGATAAAAAATAATAGATATAATAATAAATGAATAATCAATATATTTATAATAAATGATAATATAATTAATGATATAATTAATGATAAATAATTATGATTTTATTTATTCTATTATCTTTTATTTTTATTCATTCTTAATTTATTCTTTTCTTTCTTTATTTTTATTATTATTAATTAGATTCGAAGGTAGCACGTCAGAGATACCACACACTTCCCTAAATTATTATCATCATTCAAATCTACCAGTTATGGACTGATTATAATGTTGTATTTAGTTAGAAAAACATCATAATCAATACTACAAGAATAACAGTGTTTATTATGTACAATAATGTGATATCATTGACAATAAACGAATGTGTATTTATAAAGATGGTATTATTACTTATATGATACAAGTATTATTGATAATATAAGATTATCAAAGGAAAAGGATTTAGTGGTTGATTCTAAAAAGAATATTAACTCATAGTAATACAGTAGTAATTATATATTCTCCTTAAAATAAGAAAATAAAGAAGAAATTTTAATATTCATCAAAATCAAATAGAAATTAAATAATGAATATTTAAATAATTGATGTTTAAAATATTCTATTCCATATCAAATAAAAGAGAAAATGAAATTGTCATAATTCAACAATAAATTAAAAGAATAAACTAATAGATAATGAAAATACAATGTTAAAACAAAGGGATTAATTAATCTCCACTGAACAATGAACTATATAAAATAAAATTATTAACATTTAATTATCTCCTTTTTATTTATTTGATTCATTGTATATTTAATAAATAAATAAAATATATTTAAAATGATGAAAAGGATGAATAATGATAAATAACAATTATTCATTAATTACACATTATTCATTTAAATATATTAATTATTCATTATGTAATATTTTTATTCATTATCATCAAAAATAAAATAAAATAAAAGAATAAAATATAATTAACATAAAATGATGAAAATTAAATAATAAATGATAATTTATACAAATTCTATTTATTATCATATTTCTAAAACATAACATTCATTTCATTCATTAATATTTCATTAATAATTAAATAAGAATTTATTCAAATGATAATAAATGAATATAATATAATAGAGAAGAATTATAAAATAAACAAATAAATAATAAATAAAATAAATAACAAATAAAAATGAATAAAAACATAATAAAATATAATTTAATAAAGAATATGATCAATGATAAATATAACAATTGTAATAAAGAAAACATTATTAATAAAAACAAAATGAAACAAATAATTTATGTAATGATTTATTTCAAAGAAATCAAATAAGAAATAATAATAATAACAAAGAATCTATTATATTAAATATTTTAATTGAGAAATATCAAATGATATATTAAATAATAATTAAAATAAGATGATAAATAACATTCATATTTAATGAATTTAAATGAAAATAAAAAAAATACACAAGAAATCATTTGAATAAATAAAATACAGAAAATATGAATAATAAATGAAAGTATAAAAATCAATGAATAATAAATATAATAAAATAGAATGTTAAAAGAAAGAGAATAGAATAATAAATAAAAATAAATAACAAATATAAATGAATATAAATTCAAATGAATATAAATATAAATAAACAAATAGAATAAATAATAAAGAAAAAGAAAATAATAAAGAATAAAATAATAAATAACAAAGAAATAAAGAGAATGATATATAATAATAATAATATAAAATAATTCATTAATATTTAAAATATATATTGTCAACATTAATTAGAAATAAAATAAATAATAAATAAAATAAAGAAATAAAGAAAATTAATAAGATAAAACAATAAGAATGAATAAATTCATAATATGTATAAATTAATTGATATAACAATAAACATAATAATTGAATAATTTATGATGAAATATTATTTAAATCATTCATTATAATGTTGTTAAACATTGTTATTATTATTTCATTTGATCATTATAATCTCTTCCATCATTTTCTTATTTATTATTTTTATTCTCTGATTCTTTATATTTTCATTCATCTTATTTGTTAAAGAATAAAATGTGATAAATTCAACAACATATCAAATTAAAATAATAACAAGAATATAACAAGAAATAAATCAAATATAAATAAATAAAATAATCAATTCAAAATAAATGAATAATATAAAATGAAATAATAAAATAGAAAAGAAAAATAAAAGAAATAAAAGATATGAATATAAATTAATGAATATAAATAATAAATAATATGAATGAATCATAAAATTAAAATTGATATTGAAATCAAATGATATAATAAATAAAAGAAATAAACAAAGAAGTAAAATAATATATAATAAATAAATAGAAAAGAAATAAAAGATAAAGATAGAAATAAAGAAGAAAATAATAAGAAA
>NW_001855821.1:0-1131 GCF_000209125.1 Entamoeba dispar SAW760
GAAATAAGTAGAGTAAAATAAAAATTATAATAGAAGAAGTAAAACAAATGAAAGAAATATCATAATTTGAAATAAATTAATGAAGAAAAATAATATTTAATTCAAAATCAAATAAATTGATTTATTACATGAATTAAACTAATTGAGTATTTTTATTTGTTTTATTTAATTTTTAAAAGATTTTAATAATGAAATAAGAATATTTAAAATTAATAATAATAAATAATAATGAATAAAATAAGTGTATTAAAATTAAAATATTAATAAATAATGATAGAAAGTAATAAAGAAGAAATTAATAAATTTAGAAATAAGAAAAGGAATAATTTTAAATAAGAAATAATATGAAAGTTAATATGAGAAATAAAAACAAAATATTGAAATTTCATAAATTAAAAGTAATGAAATTATTATTGGAAAAGTAAGAAATAAAGAAAAAGAAATATATCTAATAAATAATTCAAAGAAATCTTTTATAAATGATAAATGTTATAAAGAAAGAATAAACAAAAATAATAATAATTAAGAAATTATATGAATAATAAAAAATAAAATAAAAAAGAGTGATAAAAGAAATTGTAGTTTAAAAAGGATAAAATATAAATTATAAAAGAAGTAATTAAAATATTCAATTTAATTACAAATAATATTAACATTAATTCTATTATTTTAATTAAAAATAATATTTTAATAATAAATTAAAGTGAAATAAAAATTTTAAAGAATGATATAATGAAGTTATTTATCTCAATAAATAACTTATTTAATCTAATTTATTTCATTGTAATGATGAATTATTAAAATTGAACAATAAATAATAAATATAATATAAAATTAAATAAATCTATTGAATGAATTTTATCATATTATAATTCTTTCTTCATAAAAAGAAATTATGATGAATTTGTATTTTTATTATTTTGTTTATATTTTTTATTTTATTTTAAAAAATGATAGAATAATTACAGTTCAAGAATACTACAGAAGATATAAAAAATAATAAGAAAAGAAGGAAAAATCAATATCAACTATAAATGATAGAACAATGATGAAAATAAATATTATCTATATAGAATAAAATATATTAATTATTACATTAAACATTATTATAATAACACTATCACCATAATT
>NW_001855820.1:0-1137 GCF_000209125.1 Entamoeba dispar SAW760
TAACGTCTATTACTATACCAACTTCTGTTATTAAAATAGGAAATGAATGTTTTGAAGTTTGTTCATCATTAAAATCTATTACTATACCAACTTCTGTTATTAAAATAGGAAATAGATGTTTTAAAGGATGTAATTCATTGACATCAATTGAAATACCATACTCAGTTCGTAAAATAGGAAATGAATGTTTTAATTTTTGTGATGAATTAATGTCGGTTAATATTCCATATTCAGTTAGCGAATTAGGAAGAAATTGTTTTTGTTATTGTGAATCATTAACATCAATTGATATTGGAAATGTTCAATTTACTAGTGAGGATAGAATGTTTGTAGGAGAAGAAAAACTCGTTTGTATTGAACTTGGTAATTTGAAAAGAATAAATGGAAAAGAAATAAGCGAAAGAGACATTAATGAATTTGTTATTCCTACATCAATTAGAAAAATAGGAGATGGATGTTTTAAAGAATGTTCGTCATTAACATCAATTGATATACCAACATTTGTTAGTAAAATAGGAAGTGAATGTTTTAGTTGGTGTAAATCATTAATATCAATTAATATTCCATGCTTAGGTTGTAAAATAGGAAATAAATGTTTTTATGAGTGTGAATCATTAAAATCAATTAATATACCAACATCAGTTAATGAAATAGGAGATTATTGTTTTTCTGGATGTTCATCATTAACATCAATTAATATTGGAAATATTCAATTTATTAGTCAGGATAGAATGTTTGTAGGAGAAGAAAAACTAGCATCAATTCCTATTAATAACTTAAAAAGAATAAATGGAAAAGAGATAAGAGAAAGAGATATTAACGAATTTATTATTCCTACATCAATTAGAAAAATAGGAGATGGATGTTTTTCTGGATGTCCATCATTAACATCAATTAATATACCAACATTTGTTAGTAAAATAGGAAGTGAATGTTTTAGATATTGTTCATCATTAAAATCAATTAATATACCAACATCAATTAGTGAATTAGGAGATTATTGTTTTGAATATTGTTCATCATTAACATCAATTAATATACCAACATCTGTTAGTAAAATAGGAAATAAATGTTTTTATGAGTGTGAATCATTACGATCATTTGATACACTAACAAGAGTTAGCTCGCTTTGTAGTG
>NW_001855819.1:0-1569 GCF_000209125.1 Entamoeba dispar SAW760
TATTCACATTTTATTGTTCCTATCACTTATCGCAATTCATTGCGTTCTTCATCGCACAGGAAACTAAACTATCCAAAGTAATATTTTATTATACTTTTTCTTTCTTCTTATATTCTAATTCCTTTTATTCTTACTTTTATTATTTTCTTTGTAGATTATCTTATTCTATAAATTTCTTGTTTTATTTTAAAAGATTATTTCTTTTCTTTTAATGATCCTTCCGCAGGTTCACCTACGGAAACCTTGTTACGACTTCTCCTTCCTCTAAATAAGGAGATTTAAATCCATTTTTCTATCTATAAGACAGAATCCTAGAATTTCACCTCTTTATTCAATCGGTAGGAGCGACGGGCGGTGTGTACAAAGGGCAGGGACGTATTCATCTCGAGTTAATGACTCGATATTACAAGGAATTCCTCGTTCAAAACAAATAATTCCAATCATTTATCCCTGTCATGTACGTTCTTTTGAGTTTTCCTTAACTATTTCAATCTCGGTACACCACTTACTATCCCTACCTATTAGACATAGCCTAATAAATAAGGTGTAAATGATAAAATGCTCTCTAGTAACTCCATTGTAGCGCGCGTGCGGCCCAAGATGTCTAAGGGCATCACAGACCTGTTATTGCTGAATGCTTCCTTTTTCTTTTTCCCACGTTAAAAGAGTTCTAATCGAAATTAGATAACTAACAATTAAAATAGGACAATTGAAATGTGTCCCTTTAAGAAGTGGTACTTACGCACCTGTTCTTGCGAACATTTCTGTCTTATAGGCAGAAAACTAATTAATAGGTTTCAGTCTCGTTCGTTACCGGAATTAACCTGACAAATCACTCCACCAACTAAGAACGGCCATGCACCACTACCCAATAAAATCATGAAAGAACTCTTAATCTGTCATTCCTTCTACTGTTCGGTCTTGGTAAGTTTTCCCGTGTTGAGTCAAATTAAGCCGCAGGCTCCACTCCTGGTGTGCCCTTCCGTCAATTCCTTTAAGTTTCAGCCTTGTGACCATACTCCCCCTGAAGTCCATAAACTCAAGATTTCTCTTTAAGTTCTGAACAAGGTAGTATTGATATACTTGGATTTAGAAACAATGTTTCTTCATCTTTGTACATCTGAATTTCATCCAATCCTTGGTTGACATCGTTTATAGTTAGGACTACGACGGTATCTGATCGTCTTCGATCCCCTAACTTTCGTTCTTGATTAATGGACCCAGTTGAGTGAAATGCTTTCGCTCTCGTGCATCTTATAGCGATCATGGATTTTCACCTCTCCCGTTATTTTCTGAATCACCCCAATTGTTCCTTTTAATCCTTCTCTCGAAATGTCTAATTGACATCTCCTCAGCATTGTCCCATGCTTGAATATTCATTAACATAATGTTTTGCTTTAAACACCTTATTTTATTCAAAGTAATGACAACTCAATTACTTGAATTGTCTCCTTCTTTGATTTTAATTTAACATTTCTAGAAACTTCACTTAATGTAAAGTCTTCAAAATGTATAAAATCACATTTTAATTCAACTACGAGCGTTTTAATCACAGCAACTTTAATATAC
>NW_001855818.1:0-4832 GCF_000209125.1 Entamoeba dispar SAW760
ATGGAATAGATTAAATAAAATTGTATTTGACTAATATGTAATTTATAATACACAACATCAAATAAACATACAAAATAATACAAAAAGAATAAAAGAATAAAAATAAAGAATAAATATAATCATTTTATTTTATTTTTTAATTGAAAAATAATACAGTAAATTAATAAAAAGAAAATTAAAGAAAAGAAAACTACATTTTACTTCATTTACTAAATATAAATCTATATCACTATATATCTTCACTATTCTTATTTACTATGTTAACATTAACTAACTTCACTTTCCTACTACATCCTACTTACATAGTGTATATCTTATCTCATTAGTTATTAATAATCAATTATATTCTACAAATTATCACTAATAATAGTATTTGATGTAAAGAAACGTATTCTTTTCAACGGAATTGAATTTTGATTTTCTACACATGGAAAATACTTAGAAACATCACAATACGAGTTAGGTTCCTTCATATAAATGACATTAATATCTTTAGAGAATGAACAATTTAATTGGTCGTCAACAGAAAAAGCAGAAGGACAATTAAAAATGGTAGTAAAATCTAATGGGATGTAAACAGATGTAGTGAGTATCCGATAATCAAATGTATTTATTTCATCACTTTCTAACGAACAAGAAAAGATGTAATGGTGTTGATCTGTTATTCCAATTCCCATATATGATGGTGCTTTTGATATATAACAACCAAAACAATTGTCCTTATCATCTTCTGCAACAAAATAAACATCTCGTTCTCTTTGGATGTAATTAAATATTGTTTTAGATGTTAATAAACTATTATTTGAATCATACAAAGTTAATACTTCTTTATTAGAGAGAATATTAACAATTCTCTCTGCTCTATCTTTTTCATCAGTATAATGAAGATATTGTGGTTGGTTAAACGAAATAACTTTCATTGAGTTAATACTGTTCAATAATTTGTTGTATTTATTTAGTGTTTTAATGAAAGTTATTCTAAATTATCAATAATTAAACATTAAGAAGAAAACTACATAAGGATTGTTTGAAAAAAAATTTCTTACTTTTTTTATAATTTTATTTAATTTACTAAATTCCAGAAAATCCTCCACGTTCTTTTGTCATCATTCTAAAGGATTTTTACAAAAATTTATTTTTTATTAACTTTTATTTATTTTTTGAACGTTTGAATAACTGATTGAATTATGTGTAGACATCATTCTGTTATTGAATTTAAATGATAATAAAAATACCAACTTGATTTTTAATAAATCAACAAAAAAATAGGAAAATGTAAGAAAAACAAAAATAAAGCATGACTTATGGAAAGAATATTGTTTTTAATAAATGAACATAAACAAAAAATAATAAAATAATAATAATATTTACCACAAAAATATTTTCTTTCTCAATTTTTGAATACCAACTATTTTTCTTATTCACACACAAAGCAATGAATATTGTTCAGTCTTTAGTACCAATCAATACAGAATAACTCTCTACAATAACACCAACAATGAAACAGAGTATTTGCAAAAGATGAGTGTCTACAGAGAGTTCAACAGTGTTATGAGACGATAGAAAGAAAAATCAAATCAATAAAAACTACAGTGAGCTGAAACAGACCAAAAAGAAAAAAGAAAAACCAAAAGAATTACTCTCAATTTATTGAAGAGAAAAGCACTCATCAATTTAACAACAAAACATTAACAATTTCATTCATTGAAATTTTGTTTTGAGATGTACGAATAAATGAAAAGAATAAAACTGAATAAATTCAAAAAATTAAAACAAGAAGAGAGAATACAACAACAAGAAATAACAAAGAACGAAAACAAAGAAGATAGGATACAATAAAATAGTGATAACATCACAATATTTTAATGATATTAAAGATTTTATTAATTTAGAAATAGGAATTAAAAGATTTCAAGGAAACATGGAAAGATTTCATTTTAATCCAATTCCATTAGATAAATATTCAAGAAAATTATTTCATAATATTGAAACATTTCATATTTATAATGAAGAAGATGAAGAATTTGATGATGGAAGAATATTTAAAAAATAATATAGAATAAAGTTAATTATTCAACCTATTTTCAAGAGAAAGAAAAAAGGAAATATCTGTAAAAATATAGAATATACACAATATGATAGAAATACATCTGTAAGTACAATATCAATAGAAGTTAAATCACTCAGAGAATATAGTTTTAAATATTAGAGTCAATTAACACAAGTTACAATACCAACAATAAATAAAGAATTAAAAGATAATTGGTTTTGGGATATAGGTCATTAAAAATATTAACATTCTAACAATAAATAATACAAATAGAATATAATAATTTATAATAATGTTCATTATTAACATCAATTCCTTTAGAAAAATTAAAATTCATAAATGAAAAGAATATTTTATAATGAACCAGCATTAGTTAGTATTGAATTATTGTAGAGTTTAAAATTAATGAATGGAAGAGAAATTGAAAAACAATTATTAATGAATTTATTATTCCAATTACAATTAGTTAAATAAGTAATAATTGTTTGTGTAAATGTACTTCATTATATTCCATTAATATTCATTTTTCAATTTATAAATTAGTAAATGAATACTTTATTGAATGTTCAAGGTAACATTAATTACTCTTCCATTTTCTGTTTTGAATTATGAAATACATGTTTTTTGGTTGTTTATTTTTAACATCAGTTAATATTTCAACATCATTTACTAGAATTGGATATTATTGTTTTTATGAATGTAGAATAAATAATATCACTACTCCTACTTCAATTAATAAATTGGACTGTCAATGTTTTTATGGATGTTTATCATTAAATAATTACTATCCCTCCTTCTATTACTAAATTAGAAATACTTGTTTTAGAAAGTGCAGGGTAATCTTCTATCACTTTACTACTTCAATTGTTAAATTACGATAGCTGTTTTTATGATTGTTCTTGAATGACTTCGATTATTCTCCAATCAAAAATTACATCATTTGGAAAGAGTTGTTTTTATGATGTGGTTGTTCATCACTATTAACAGAAGTTACACAAATAGTAAGAGAATATTTTCTAGTACACTAATTTCACATTAACATAATAATTAAATCGTTCATATATTTTGAATGTTTAATGTTCATTCAATGATTAAACCATCATTGTCATTGATATTTGTGATATTATTTCATTTTTGTTATTAAATTATGTTATTATTTGATGACATGATACCACGTTATTCCACGTTGATATGAATAACAAAATATGAATAACAACCAACACAACAATAAGTCATCACATCATCCTCATTAAGTATTTAAAGGAACTTGAACAAATAACAAGCATTTAGAAATAAAACATGGACCCAAACAAATGGACAGATGCAACTGTTCAAGTGTTCAAAGAATCACAAGAAATAGCATTTGAAAGAAAAAATGCATATATTATGCCAATTCATATGATGGAAGCAATTGTTGAAGAAGAATCAAATATTGTTATCCGAATAGTTGAAATGATGGGAGGTGATGTTAATAAATTAAAGAAAGAAATAAAAGAAACAATGAATAAAGTCCCAGTTCAAAATCCACCACCAGTTGATATTGGACTTCATCCAACAACACAACAAGTATTAAGAAGAGCAATAGAGAAACAAAAAAGAATGGGAGACTCATATCTTGCAATAGATGTAATTGTAATGTCATTAATGGAAGAGAAAGAAATTAGTACAATAGTAGGAAATAGTGGAATTAATGTGAAAGAATTTAACAAAAAAATAACAGAAATGAGAAAAGGACAAAGTGTAGAAACAAAAGAAGCAGAAAGTCAGTATGAAGCATTAAAGAAATATGGAAATGATTTAACAGCACAAGCAGAAAGTGGAAAGATGGATCCAATTATTGGAAGAGATGAAGAAATTAAACGAGTTATTCGTATTTTATCAAGAAGAACAAAAAATAATCCAGTATTAATAGGAGAACCAGGAGTAGGTAAAACAGCAGTAGTTGAAGGACTTGCACAACGAATAGTTAAAGGAGATGTTCCAAGTAATTTACAATGTCGAGTTATTGGATTAGATATGGGAGCATTAATAGCAGGAGCACAATATAGAGGACAATTTGAAGAAAGATTAAAAGCAGTAATAAAAGAAGTTAAAGAAAGTAAAATACCTATTATATTATTTATAGATGAAATTCATACAGTATTAGGAGCAGGAGCAACAGGAGAAGGAGCAATGGATGCAGCTAATATTTTAAAACCAATGTTATCAAGAGGAGAATTACGATGTATTGGAGCAACAACATTAGAAGAATATAGAAAATATGTAGAAAAAGATCCAGCATTTGAAAGACGATTCCAACAAGTTTATGTAAAAGAACCAAGTGAAGAAAATACATTATACATTCTTCGAGGAATACGAGAGAAATATGAAAATCATTATGGATTAACAATTACCGATTCAGCATTAGTTTCAGCAACAACATTAAGTAAAAGATATATTAATGGAAGATTTCTTCCAGATAAAGCAATTGATTTAGTTGATGAAGCATGTGCTACATTATTTACACAAAAGAATTCACAACCAGAAGAAATAGATAAATTAGAAAGAAGAGAAACACAATTAAATGTAGAGAAAATAGCATTAGAAAGAGACATTAAAGAAAGTGATGAAGACCATAATAAAATGATTAAAGAAAGACTACAAGAAATTGAAAAAGAATTAAGTGAAAATAAAGAGAAATTAACAAAATTACGAATTAATTATGAAAAAGAAAAAGGAGGAAGTGAAGAAATGAAAGAACTTGCAACGAAAATAGAAGCTATGAAACATAAAGCAGAAAGTA
>NW_001855817.1:0-2176 GCF_000209125.1 Entamoeba dispar SAW760
AGATATGATATCATTTATAATAAAAGTATATTTATTTATAATGATGAGAATATTATTAACTAGTTGATATGATATACATGTATAATTAATAAATATAATATTAATAAATAAAAAGTATCTGTTGATATGGTTGATGATAAAAAGAAAATTAAACATAATAACATAATAATAATGATATTTTCATATTAAAATAAGAAAATAAAAAAGAAGAAAATAAAATAAGCATTAAAAATAAGAAAATTAAAAGATGAATAATTAAAACAGAGATATATGAAATACATTATTTTGAATAAAGAAATAAAGAAAAGAAATAATCATAAAACAACAATTAAAAAGATAAAGAATAAAATAATAAATAAAGAATAAAGAAAAATAAAAGAAAGAGAATAATAAATTATATTGAATAATGAACAATATAAAATAACTATTAATATTTAATTAAATACTTTTCATTAATTTATTTATTTAATTTATTTATTCTTTATCTTATTTTATTTTATTTATTTATTTTCTTGTTTATTTTTTTCATTTGAAATTTATATAAACAATTAAAATTAATTCAAGAAAATAGTATAATTGTATTAATTAAGAAAATATTAATTACATGAAATAATAAATTAAAGTGGTATAGTATTTATAATGATAAAATAATAACAATTGAACATATAATAATAAAATATAATGTAAATAAGAAAGTATAAATTGATAAACATGAAATAATAATAGAATATATCTAGAGAAGTGATAAATTAAAATATAAAATAAATATAATGAATGAAAATGAAATAGAGAATAAAATAAAATAGAATAAAATGAAAATAATATTTAATACAAATGAAATAAGTAAAATTAAATGAAGAATATAAAATAAAGAAATGTTCATTGTATTGAATCATCAAATAGTTAATAAAAATGAATATTTCATAAAATACCAGATATTTATATAAATGTTAAATTAAAACAATTATAAATAATAAATGATATGAAAAATAATAAATGATAAGAAGATAATTCTAGTATTTACTAATGAATTTAAAATATATATATTTCTCCTTGAAAAATTATGACAATTTAATAAACTAAAATGTGAAAGTAATTTCAGTAGTAATAACAATAAAATGATTAATTAATAAAGAAACAATAAGAATGATAAAATAACAAAGTATAATAAATGAATATGAAATAAATGTAAAAGATATAATAATTATAAACATAAATGACATAATGAAATAATGTGGATAACATGGAAGTGAATATAAAGATATAGAATTACATCATATAAATGACTCCGTAAAGAGTGAAGGATTTGATGTAATTTCACCTGAGTAAATTGAAATAAATAAAACAAGATCTATTCTTACTTATTTTCTTGTTTATTTCTTTTCATTTGGATTTCTTTTCTTCTTTTATAAATCATGTATTATTATTTTATATTCTATTTATGTTTATATATTTTGTTAAATATGTTTTATTATTTCAATATGTATTTGGAGATTTATTAAATTAAATTATATTAATAATTATATTCTTTGTTTATGAATTAAAGAATAAAACTTGAGTGATTAATTTAAGTTTATTCTTCTTTATTTTTGAATTAGTAAATTCTTTTGACAATATAAAATATTATTATTTCTTCATTTATTTATTATTTTATTCTATTATTTCTTAATTCTTTGGATATTTATATACAACTTAATTTAATTATATTTATTATTTGTTATATCATTCTGTTATTTCTATATTTTACTTATTTATTACTATTTTTTATTTATATACTTTTATTCTTCTTAATTTATGTTAATTTATTAGTTTATTTGGTGTAAAACTAATTCTGTTAGTAATAATGTCATTTAATTTAATTATTCATTAATGATTTTGTATAAATGTAAAAAGAATACATTATTATAATTCATTATGAATTAATGGTAAATGATATAATAAATAATGAATATGAATGATAAATGAAATAGTATGGATATCATAGAAATGAAATGTAGAAATATAGAAGTATTTTATAGTCAATCAAATTATTTAATAAAGAGTGAATGAAGTAATTTTAATTGAGTAATATGAAATATAAAATTTAAATTTTATTTTTTCTTATTTTTTATTAATTTTATTATTATTATTTTTATTATAAAATTTTATCATCTTTATTTACCCTTTTATTTTTTTT
>NW_001855817.1:2276-3461 GCF_000209125.1 Entamoeba dispar SAW760
TACCATATGGATCACCATCATATCATACAATAATACCACTTTTCATTCTTTTATTTATTTTGTTATAAATGAACAAGTAGAATAACAAAATGAATATGTATAAATTATTATTTCTGTTGGTTTTCTTGTTTTTCTCATTATTTTTTGTTTCTTATTTCATAATTGATGGTTATGAAACTTTATGTTCAACATCTTCATATTTATTAATATTTGTTTTGTATATCTTTCTCTATGTGTTTTTGTATTATTCTCTTTCTCTCTTACTTCACATGTTTCTTGTTCATACAAACTTGTATTATAGTTTTCTGTCACTATAATTTTTATAAAATTTGATAGTCTTCATGAATACATTGTGTTAACATCATCTTATCTTGATATATTTTTCTCAATCTATTGTGATTAATTACAATATCAACATCTATTATTTTTGAATATGAGTTGAATTAGTTATTTATTAGAATCAAATAAATCAATAAATTTTAAAATAGTATTTTCATATGATTTAATATATGTTTATTTAAGATAAAATGATAAAATGATAAATGTATTAATTTTATTATATGTTAATAATCAATATATTTTATTATCTTCTGATTTAGTACTTTATTTATTCTTTGTTTTATTTTCATTCTTTTCTCAATTTCTTTTCTTGATTTTATTTCTTCTGGTGTTAATTTTAGTTGATTTCATTGTTTAACTTCTTCTCTTTGAAGTAATTATTTAACTGATTTATTAATGTTGATAACTTTAATATACAATATTTATTTATTAGATTTTATTCATTTTCTAATATAATACTTATTAGTGTATTTAAATATTCTTTTGTTAATAGTAAACTATCAAATCTTCAAATTATATTTCTTCATTTACCATTTGTAAATTGTTCATATGGACATTTCAATCAAATGAAGTTCTTTCTATTTTCATGAATAATATTAAATAGATATTCTTTATTTATTGTTTTAAATGGTATATTTTCATTATTAACCACTTCTTGTGGAATATTAATAAGAGTACTAATAATTTCATTTCTACTAATTAATTATATTTTCTTATTATTATCAATATTTATTCTAAATGAAATGAAATAAATAAAATTAGTTATTTTGATTTTGTTTAATTAATTTCTTTATTATTAGTAAAAATTAAATGAGATTCTCTTGTTAAATTAATATGATTTTATAT
>NW_001855816.1:0-9743 GCF_000209125.1 Entamoeba dispar SAW760
TTATTTTAATTGATAATTTCATATCATTTCATATTCATATTTATTGTATTTTATTAAATGAGCACTTACATTAATTAACTTCCATTTATTAATATATTTCATTATATTTATTACTTAAATATTTTATTATTATATATGGACTCTTCTTATTTTTATATGGAAATATTTCATTAAATTTATTTTTATTATTTCTCTTACCATATGCTTTGTAGAATCTCTTTTAATTTCAATTCTTATTCATTTTTTTTCATTTCACAGATTTCATTCTCTTATTCCATTCATAATAATTATTTGCTCTAATTAATTCCAATGCATATTCATCTCTTAATATCATATATTTCATCATCGTGATATTATATATTTTTATATTCTTTATTTATCTTATTTATTCTCATAATGAAAATGATTAAACACTCTGTTTGAAATATATAATTGTGTTTATAGTAATTGAATTCTTATGTTATAAATATATTTATTTGAGAATGTATTATGGTGTTTATAATTATAATGATAAATAGTAAAGTGATTCTGATTTTTATTTCATTGGTACTGGATATAATAGTTATAATATTGACAACATCATTCAAATTTCTTTGTTAATGTAAAATTGGTTTTATGTGATTATCATGATATTCTTGTTATTATAGAAACGTAGATATCTAACAGAATACATAATGATTATCAAAAGAAATATTATAATATAGATAAATGAAATAAAGGGAAAATAAATAAAAGAAATTGATAATTCAATAAAAAAGTTGAATATAAACTATATCTATAAATGCAAATCAAAATACGATATTATGATTTTAAATATAAACTAAATACATATTCAAATTCATGTGTAAATAAATAATAGTGTTGAAAGAATAATTTATTTTATATTAAAGAAAATTAATATTAATTACAAATCAAATAACATTTAATTTGTTTTATAGAATATCATATTTAATTAAAAATATGATTAATAATAAGAATAATATTTATAATTCAATCACTTATTTAATTTCATCATATTTTTTATTTCATAAAAAAGTTGATAATAAATTTAAACATCACTCAGTTATGAAGTAGATAAATGATGATATACTAAATTATCACATTTAGTTGTAATAAAGAATTAATTAGAATATGTATCAACACAATTTAGGATTATACCTTTAATTTAAATAAGTACATATTCTTTTACTCTAAATTTAAATATATTTTATAAATTTTTTATAATATATCAACAATATATATTTAGTACATTAAATTGATCAAAATGGGGGTAATGTTGAGTATAATGTTATTCAGATAATTATTTCTAAATTCTCTTTCGATAACAAACCATTATGTAAATAAGGAATTAATTTTTAATAACATGATAATGCTGAAATTGAATGATGTTTCTTTCAATTTAGAATAAAAAAACACCAAAAAAGAATAAAAATAAAGTTAATGTAAAGAGAAGAAATGAAACAAAACAAATAACATGAGAAAAGAAAACAAAAAGAAAGAATAATAAATTGAAATTGGTAATATGATTGTAATTTTTATTGAATCATAATCATTTAATGATATTTTATGAAATTATGAAAATAAAGGAAACAAAGACAAATAAGTATTTAAACATAAACTCAGAAAGATATATTCATTAAATATGAACACTTTAATTTTACTGTTCATTGGATTTTCATTATCAAAACAATGTACTGAATACAATCAAGGATATGAAATAGATACAGTTGATGGTGCATTTGAATGTATTGAATCAATTGAAACAACAGAAAAAGAAAATGAAGATATTATTAATGGATTAAAAAACTATTTAAATGGTGATGTATTTAAAGATATATTAAAGAATCCACCACAACCATCATTCTCAAATAATTATTATAAGAAAATGGATATTGATGCAGAATTAAATAAAATAAATACAAAAACAACAAGTACGTATGATTTCTATTCTCAGATTAAAAACTTTATTGTTTCAACAAGAGATTCTCATTTAAGTTTTGGTTTAGATTATACTGCTTATAAACCAAATTTAATCCTAAAGGTATTAAGCTATTTCCTTCCTTTTTCAATATATATTAATGATGATAATAAGAAAATGTATTTAAGAACAAAAAGCACTGTAGGTGGTATTCCTATTGATGTTCCACAGGAACTAGTTAATAATGAAAATGTAGCAGTTAAAACCATTAATGGAGAAGATCCATTTAATATTATTCGTAAATTTGGAAAGAAATACATAGGTTTAAGATCTCCACATGCACAATTTGAAAAAGCGTATTCAACATTTGATTTTGCTATACTAGAAGAAATACCATTAACAAAAGAATATTTAAATACACCAATAACTATCACATGGGAAAATGGAGAAAGTGTAAGTGTTAACTATTCTATATTAAAGTTACCACTATCGAGTATATTAATGAAAAGATCACCTCAAGTGGATCAACTGAAACAAAGAAGTAAGCCAAGTTTAACATTAGAAGAAATAAAATCAAGAAATGAAATGATTAAAAGAATGAAAAGAGAACAAGGAAGAAATCAATATTATGCTTCAAATGATGATAGTGTACATTGTCAGTCTTCAGATAATATTAATGTACTTGAGGTTCTTTCATTTAGTCCTGAAAAAAGCTATATAAAATCATATGAAGAAACAGTTTCAAAATGTATTGATTTATTTGACTCTAATGATTATCCAATTCAGGTCGTATTCTCAGCGAATGATGAAGAAAAATCAATTTATTCACAATGGATAGAAAAGATATTATCACCATATGATGATGTTGATATGATTGTTTCTGGGAGAATATCAAATTTTACAGAAAGTATAATGAAAAGAGAATATGGAAATATTTTATATGACCCACACACATGTAAAGTAAGAGAAAGTTATGTAAGTCCAGAAGTACTTGGAGAGTGGTATACAAATCCAAATATTATTAATTATGGTGATATTGAACATAAAGTTTCACAACCTTCAGTTATGAAATGGGAACAAATGAAATTAATGAGAAAACCAAGAAAACCAACAGAAATAGTAGTTTATACAGATCCTCTTTGTTATTCTGGTTGTTCGACATTAGCAAAAGGATTAAAAGAATGGGGAAGTGCTATTATTGTAGGATATGGTGGTGACCTATATGGTACAGATGAAGAATTTGAAGTAGGATTATCATCAAGTAATGCTATTTATGTTAGTGATATAGATAAAGATAATATTTTAAAACAATATGGATATAATCTTAAAATAAGTCTTTTAGAAAGATACAAACATAATTATAATTACAACGAGAATATTCCTAGTGAATTTCTAACAGATATTGTTGATGAAAGAATACATGTTAGTAGCAGTGTCTATAATAGAGACGAAATAATAAAAGAAGAAACAAAGAAGATAGTTGAAAAGTATAAAACAAAATGTAATCCAAAGAATAAAAGATTAGTTAAAAGAGATAGTAGATGTGATAAAGAAATTAATATAGAACATGGACATGGAGGATATGAATGTGGAGATAATGGAGAATGGAGTACAAAATGTGTACTAGCCTATTGTGATTCAGGATATAAATTTGATTATATCAATAATAATTGCATTGAAGATGTATGTGTTTATCCACCAAATCCAAGTAATGGAACACCACGAATGACAATAAGCATAGTCCTAATAATAATTGGAATAATCACATTAATTATCTAATTGAAGAAAGATTAATTTAATATTTAATTTTGTTTAATAAAATAAATAATAATAAATAAAGGTGTAAAGAAGCAAAGAGATAGTTTGAATATCTAAATATAATTTTTAAATAAAAACAAGTTAATTAAGTATGGATTGAATTATCTTCTATTGTTCTTTGTTTTTTTAAGTTTAATACCATCAATATTAGTTAGTGTCTCTACAAAATATTATATTATTATAGAAACAATGTTCTATGATATCCATCATGTTTTAATTACAATGTTTTTTGAATTATTTGATCTTTTCATTTTTAATTCTTTTATTAATTTAATCTTCTCTTCATTCAATAACACATTGATAGAAATTACTGTTTGGATTAGTGTTTATTACTTTTATTATAATTTCTATTTACAAATTATTCTAGATCAACACTTCATTCATTATTCTATTTCTTTATTCTATGTAGTTTCATTTCTTATTGTTTGTTTATTATGTATTATTTATATTCACTTTCTTATTCTTTATTTTTTTCATTCTTCTGGTTTTATTTATTTTCATACAAATATTGATATTATCATTATCATTCTTGTGTATTTATTATCAGTGCCTTTTTCTCTATTTCTTTCATTGTTAAATTTCTTTTATTAATGAATTGGTATCATTTTGTATTGTTATTCTTGTTGTGTGTTATTTATCTTTTTCTACCTTTCTTATTGTTATTTCATCTTATTATTATATTAGTGTTTGTTTTGATTTATCTCTTCCTTTTTTCTCTGTCTTTATATTATCACAATTATCAGAATGATTTAAAATGATATCATTATTTATTATTTCTCTAACATTTCTAATTTCTCTTTCTTTTATTTTAATTTATTATTAATTATCATCATTTATTTCTCATTATTTGATTGTTCTTTTTATTTGTATTTCATTTATATTTCATTTTCATTTATATCATTATTATATGAATTATCATTAATTATGATGAAATGTTTTGTTATTTTTTATTTTTTATTATATTCTTATTTTCTTAGTTATTATTGTTATTTAAAACAATAAAAATGAAATGACATTTATTAAAATGATAAAATAATAAATAAAATGATGTATTATAAACGTGTATTTAAGTATTTAATCATCTGATTTTGATCTGATATTAATTAAATTAAAATGGAAGAGTTAATAAACAAGAACACTCATTTCTTTAAAGAAGAAATAGAAACAATTCCAAATATTCAACAATCAATTGATGATACTACTAAACAGTATCAATATTATTTAGGAAGTATTAAAAATGAAATATTTAAAATACAAGACAATGAAACATATTCAGAAGCTATTAAAAGAGGAGAAGGGATATTTGATAGGATTGATGAAACAGAAAGAAGAAGAAAACTAATAATAGAAAAAAGTCAAACAAATAATCAAATAGAAATAATAAAGAACCAAATGAACAAAATAATAGAAGAATGTAATGATGATGAAGAAACACTAGGTAAAACACGGAATGAAATAATTAATAAAATCATTTCAATTGAAGAAATGAACATGAAAGATAAAATATTCAGAACACCAAAAGAAAAATATAAAATCACAGAAGAATTTAAAAAAAGAAAGAAGAATTGAAAACATATTATAGTGATTATTTTGAGAGGAAGAAGAAAAAAAAAAGAAGAAAGAAACAAGAAGGAGAAAGATTAAGAATAATGAAAGGAATGAATACAATTGAAGAAATGAAACAAATAGAAGAATGGACAAATAGAAAAGTATTCAATATACTATTTGATTCAGATATTGATGATTGGAATATTGATACATCAGTATTTGATCAAAAAATAATAAATAAAGAACATATAATAATTATTATTGAAGATACAAATGGAAATAAATTTGGAGGATAAGTTAATGTGAAAATTGATAAATTTGGTAGTTATATAAAAGATTCAAAATCATTTTTATTTTCATTAAAATCAAAAGGAAGAATAAAAGGAATGATAAAATTTGATATTAAAGAACAACAATATGCATTTTATTTAAATAACAATCAGATAATTGTTTGTTTGAATTTGGAAAATTCTTGTTTTTAAAGAAAATAATAAAACACAGTCATATTGTGATCAATGTGTATTTGAATATAAAGGAATATCAAAAGCACTTTGTGGAAAAGAAGAAGACTTCTCACCACAACGAATTATTGTAATTGAAATGAAATGATTTTTATTCATTATTGTTTATTTGAAATAAGAATAAAAAACTGATTTAAATTAAACAACAACTAATCAAACAATAGTTAAAATGAAAAAAGAAAAGGTTTGAGAAGAATAAACAGAGATTGAGAGTGTTAATTATTGTAAAGAAGAAATATGCAAAGGATTGAGTTAAATCAGAAACCATTCATAATTACCATCAAATAAGTCATGATTAATAAAAGAACTACTAAACACTCTGATCAAAACCATTAATAATCAAAATAACATGTTTAAATAACACTTTAAAAAGAAAGGAATTGGAGATAGAATGTGTAGATGTAAATAAGTTGTAAGAAAGAGAAAACAATGAAAAATAAAATATATAACGTTTGAAATTCAGAGTAAATAACCAAGATAATAGAAGTCAATAAAAAAGAATTTGATTGTGACATTTAAATAAGCTTAATAATGATAGATGAACACTCAAGATAATAAGTAAACCACTCAAGCATAATTAGATTTAATGTCACAAGAATGTGTAAAGAAAATATGTGTATTGATAAAAGGAATTGAATAATACACAATAAGTGGGTAAATAAGGAAATAGTAAGCACAGTAAATGAAAGAATTAAAATGAGAAGTGATGAATAATGATTTAGAACGATAAATAAGAAAGAATGTATTAAATAGAGAGATTAATACGAAGAGAGTGTATGAAATAGGAATGATAGAAGAATTGAATATTAATAATAGAAGAATTGAATAAAATGATAAATAAACTGAGATAACGTTAGTAAACATAGTGCAACATTTATATATTGGTATTTGTTTGTTAATTGTATGTTATTTATATTCTAATTAACCATTTTTAAATTAATTCAGAAAGACTCTTTCTCAATTCAAAGAATTCATCAAATTGTATTGATGTTGTTGAACAATGTTCTTAATGTTGTAAAGAAAATTAAACGAGATATAACTATTCAAGAAAATACAAGAGAATGAACGTCAATAGAAATAGAATATATAAAAATAGTGAACGAAATAACAACGAAAATAGAGAATAAGAAGAAAGAAATAAAAAGGCAATAATCAAACCAACAAAATGAATACAAGTTGTAAAGCTATAAGAACAATAAGTATGAAAGAAATAAAAAAGTACAAGAAAAAGAAGACATTAATAAACAATACAATTTATCAACAAACTAGAATAAGATATTAAAACCAAGAAAGAAATACGAAATAAAGTAAAGAAGAGGATATGATAAAATAATTCAGTATAATTTCAAGAACAACAGTAAATTGAATAATTAATAACGAACAGGAAAGAATTCTAAAAGAGCATTGAGTCATAAAGTTCTTGGTGAATAAATATCAGAGATATAATGACTATAAACATAAAATATTCAGTGAAATATTGACGAAACAATGTAAAAAAGATATGGAAATACCTCATAAACAAGATTTCATGAGAATAAAGGGTGAGATGTAATTTCACTTGAAGATATATCCAAATTTAATTTATTCATTTTTAATTATCAAATCAACCAATTCATTGTTTTTTTATTATTTCTTCTTTCTTTACTTTTTCAATTACCACTTCATTTGTTTCTTCTGTTCTATTTCAAAAAATTATCGTTTTGTAAATTGAATTAACCAGTTCACTTAAACTATAACACATCCATCATAATACAACTTTTTAAGCACTTTATTCCTCTTTAACTCTTCTGGACATCCCAAAAAACATCTTTCCTCAATGTTTGTGACTGATGTTGGTACGTCAATTTGTGTTAATGATGAACAATTTTTAAAGCACTCTTTTACTAATTCATGAACAGACGTTGGTATGTTAATACTTTTTAATGACGTACATCCTTCAAAGCACCATTCTCCTATTTGACTAATTGATGATGGCAATGTGATTGTCCTTAATGACAAACAATTTTTAAAACAGCCAGGTCCTAGTTTGCTGACTGAAGTAGGTATAGTAATTGATGTCAACGACGAACACTCTTCAAAGCACCAATCTCCTATTTGACTAATTGATGATGGAATATTGATTGATCTTAATGATAAACAATTTTTAAAACAACCTGTTTCTATTTCATTAATTGTTGATGGTATATTAATACTTGTTAATGATAAACAGTCTTCAAAACACCATTCTTTTAATTTACTGATTGATGTTGAAAGAGTGATTGAACTTAATGACAAACAACTTTTAAAACAACCACATCCTATTACATTAACTGTGGTTGGAATATCAATTCTTGTTAATGACGTACATCCTTTAAAATACCAATTTCCTAATTCATTAATTGATGTAGGGATGCTCACTGATTTTAATGATTTATATTTTTGATAATGTTCTTCTATTTTCTTGACTCTTGTTGTTATTGTGATTGCTGTTAATGACATACATCCATTAAACCAACACCAACTTTCTGTTTGATTTACTGATGTAGATATGTTAATTGATGTTAATGAAGTACAACCACTAAAACAAGTAGTTTCTAATTCACTAATTGTTGATGGTATGTCAATTGATGATAATGATGAACAATTTCGAAAACTAGTTTCTTCTATTTTATTAATTGATGGATGGTAAAGTGATTGATGTTAAAGATGTACATCCACAAAAACAATTGATAGGTATTACACTAATTGATGTTGGTATTTCAATGTTCCTTAATGATTTACATCCATTAAAACAATTAATTGGTAATATGCTAATAGATGTTGGTATTTCAATACTTCTTAATGATGAACATTCACTAAAACAATTATTTCCAAGTTCTTTAATTGAAGTAGGTATATTAATTTTCTTTAGGTTGTAACAGTTCTTAAAACATTCATTTCCTATTGATGTAATTGATGTTGGGAATTTAATATACACAAGTGATGTACATTCACGAAAACATTCATACTTTATTTTATTAATTGATGATGGTATATTAATTGTCACTAATGATGAACATCCTTTAAAACTTCCATTTCCTATTTCAGTAACTGTTGTTGGTATATTAATTGATGTTAGTCTTGTACATTCTTTAAAACAATTCTCTCCTATCCACTCAATAGTTGTTGGTATATCAATCTCAACAAGATCATTACTTCCTTCAAAACATTCATCATCAATTCCATTATATTTTTCTAGTTGTGATAAACAATTTTGTTTTCTCTCTTCACTTGTAAATATCGTACTCATTGATATTTTGTAGTTACATTTATTATCTTAAAACGTTAATGAATGACAGATTGAACCCTTCTTTATTCTTCTAATGATGTTTATTATTTTTTATCATTCCATTTTCATATAAACAATCAAAATAACATAAATATTGAGAATGTTATTTATATTTGTGTTATATTATAATAGGAATTTTATTATTTTGTGAAATTTAACATTTCTTTTAATATATTCCTTTTGTTGTTGTTCATCAATTTCAATTTTAATACTATCAGTTATAATAAGTGAAGTAAAATGGAGATTGAAGTAGGATGAAATCGAGAAATAAATAAAATTAATAGAATATTTTCTTTTTTATATTTAGTTTGTTTTGTTCTTAGTAATGAACATTTGAATATTTCAATTTCATTTTAATAAATCAAATGGTTGTTTAGTTTTATCAATTCTCAATTTATGTTTTTATTCATTAAACATAAAATTCATCTTCTAAAGAACCAATGAATAAATGAAATTGAATTATGTTTTGTCATTAATATTGATTCATTAAATATGAAATATAATGACAATATTAATAAATGGATTAATTACCATTTATAATATCTTCTTGATTTATAAATTTAATTTTAAAATCAGATGATAAACAACCAATGATATTTATAAAGAAACTGATACTAATTATAATGTTTCT
>NW_001855815.1:0-1332 GCF_000209125.1 Entamoeba dispar SAW760
GTAAAAATTAAATGAGATTCTCTTCTTAAATTAATATGATTTTGTATTTGAGAATACAATTTATAAATATTTCTTGTTTTTGTATTTATTTTATTTATTTCTGTTTCAATATTGATTTTTTCTTATTAATTATTTCAATTTGTTGATTGTGATTGATTATTTATTATATATTTAATTAAATATGTTTCTATTTAATATTTTATTCTTTTAATATTATCTTTATTTTCTTTTTATATTATTTCATTTCATTCTTTATATTCTTTTCATTTATCTATTCTATTTATTTCAATTATTTCATTATATTCATTTTATTGTTTTGATAATGAGAATATAATAAATAGAAGTAATAAAATGATTATTTTAATGATTATATCTTTCTTATTTTATGTTTATTTTTCTTTTATTTTTTCTTTTTTTATTCTTAATTTATGATTTATTTATTTTATTATTTTCTTCTTTCTTATATTTATTTATTTCTTATTTATTGTTATTTTATTTATTTATTTATTGTTATTTTAATTATTTATCTTTAAAATTTATATGAATAATCTATACTACATATCTACATTTTGTTTTGATTCTTTTTTATTCTTCTTTATAGTATTATTATTTATGTTTATTCTTATATGTTATAATTTGATTAATTTATTATTCTTTATTTTATTTATTTCATGTTTTAATCAATTAATTATTGATTTAATTATTTATTAATTATTTCTTTATAATGTTCTTCTTTCTTTTTTTATTTTCTTTATTTCTTATTTAATTTCTTTTCATTTCTTTTTCTTTTATTTATGTTTTTTGATTCTTTTATATTATTCTTTTTATTTATTTTATTCTCTTATATTTTCTCTTTTTATTATATTCTTTTATTCTTTATCTTATTTATATATATTTTCTATTTATTATTATTCATTCTTATATTTATTATCTTTTTCTTCTTCTATTATATTTTCTATTAATTCTTTTATCTTTCTTTTTATTTCTCTTTCATTATTTCTTTCTTATATATTTCTATTTTCTTTTTATTCTTATTTCTTTTATTCTTCTTTTTGTATTTCGTTATATTTTATTTTCTTATCATTATTTTATTATTATTATTCTGTTTTATTTCATTATTTACTTAATTTATCTCTTTTCTTTATGTTTATTATTTATTATATTTTCTTTATTATTATTCATCTTCTTTATTCTCTTTTCTTTATTTTATTTATTCTTATTTTTATTCTTCATTTCTTGTTATTATGTAATTATATGAGAAACAAGATTCATTCAATATAAATGATTTGATAAATGAATAGAAATTGATTATTATATTAATATTTAGTTAAT
>NW_001855814.1:0-1633 GCF_000209125.1 Entamoeba dispar SAW760
ATGCAAAGATTTTAATTCTCGTGAAAAATGACGAGGTTTTTGGCCATTCAAAAAAAAAATGAAAAATCTAAAAACAAAAAGAGAGAAAAAATTGGAGAAAGTGAGGATGAAAATTGACCAAAAAATGTCTCATTTTTCACGAAATTCAAATATGTTAATCTAGGACCATCAGAGATGCAAAGATTTTAATTTCGTGAAAAATGACGAGGTTTTTGGCCATTCAAAAAAAAATGAAAAATCTAAAAACAAAAAGAGAGAAAAAATTGAGGATGAAAATTGACCAAAAAATGTCTCATTTTTCACGAAATTCAAGTATGTTAATCTACTACCCAGTGTGATACACATACTTGAATTTCGTGAAGAATTATGACATCTTGGTGGAAACCCATGTCAATAAAAAAAAGAGAAAAAAAATGAAGAATAGGGTTAATAGGGTTAAATAGAAAAGAGAAAAAAAATTAGAAAAAATAAAAAAATGGTGAAAAAAGAACTAAGAACTGAAATAATATCATTCTAAGGAGACATACAGGATGAACAACAAATTAAAAAATAAGAGAGACTAATATACTAAGAAATATTAAGAGACTATTAGACTAATATACTAAGAGAATATTAAAAGATTACTAAGAGACTACTAGACTAATACGCTAAGAGATATTAAGAGACTATTAGACTAATACATAGGTGAGAATGTTAATGTTTGTATTATTTAATTTATAACAATATACTAACCAAATAGATTATTAGACTAAGAGATTTAAAAGACTACTAGACTATTATAAGATATTAAAAGACTACTAGACTACACCAAGATATTAAAAGACTATTAATGTTTGTATTATTTAAACACAAAGAGATTTATTAATGTTTGTATTATTTAATTTATAATTCTATACTAACCAAATAGATGAATAACTATGTATAATATAATAGTTTTGGGTCTCAAAAAACCCACGAGAAACAAAACTATTTTGAGTAGTATTTAATTATGTTAAGCATTCTTAAAATAAATTATAAACATATTTACAGCTTCATTAAATAAAACCATAAACATACATTACCATAAAAGCATTAAGAGAATAAGGATGATTAATAATAATTAATGCTACTATATAATGAGAGGAATAATAAAGAGAGAATATAGCATTTACGTTTGTTTAAATAATAAATTATGAGAGAATAGCACAGTTTGTCAATAAAATAATAAATAAAATAAGTATTCATAATATTTAGGGAGAATAATATAAGAGATAAACAGAATAAGTAATCTCATAGAAGAGATTAATTAAAGAAATAAGAAATGATTATTAAAAGAATTTAATATAATCATAATAGATATATGTTGTTAAGAATGAAAGAATTTAAAGAAATAAATATAAGACTGAATATAAAGAAAATTGTACTTGATCTAACTATATAAAAGTAATTAGATGACAGAACAGATTTAAATAATATAAGTTTGTTTTTTAGTATAATTAGTAAATAAAAAAGAAGTCAAAAGTAGGAGAATAAAGAAAGGAAAAATGGATATAAATACAAAAGAGAAGTAAGAATAAAGAATCCTTCCTTTTAAAAAGGAAGAAGAATAAAATATCTGGTTGATCCTGCCAGTATTATATGCTGATGTTAAAGA
>NW_001855813.1:0-1183 GCF_000209125.1 Entamoeba dispar SAW760
ATAGATAAAATAATTTTTAACAATTCATTTTAATGATTAATGAATAAATGGATAATTAAATCATTTTCTATAAAAAGTAATAAATATCAAATAACTTTTAGTGTACTAGTAATTGTTATAGTTATTATTAATTCTTGACGCAGTATAGATAAAATAATTTTTAACAATTCATTCTAACATAATTTATTAATTATTGATAATTAAATCATTTTCTATAAAAAGTAATAAATATCAAATAACTTTTAGTGTACTAGTAATTGTTATAGTTATTATTAATTCTTGACGCAGTATAGATAAAATAATTTTTAACAATTCATTCTAACATAATTTATTAATTATTGATAATTAAATCATTTTCTATAAAAAGTAATAAATATCAAATAACTTTTAGTGTACTAGTAATTGTTATAGTTATTATTAATTCTTGACGCAGTATAGATAAAATAATTTTTAACAATTCATTTTAATGATTAATGAATAAATGGATAATTAAATCATTTTCTATAAAAAGTAATAAATATCAAATAACTTTTAGTGTACTAGTAATTGTTATAGTTATTATTAATTCTTGACGCAGTATAGATAAAATAATTTTTAACAATTCATTTTAATGATTAATGAATAAATGGATAATTAAATCATTTTCTATAAAAAGTAATAAATATCAAATAACTTTTAGTGTACTAGTAATTGTTATAGTTATTATTAATTCTTGACGCAGTATAGATAAAATAATTTTTAACAATTCATTCTAACATAATTTATTAATTATTGATAATTAAATCATTTTCTATAAAAAGTAATAAATATCAAATAACTTTTAGTGTACTAGTAATTGTTATAGTTATTATTAATTCTTGACGCAGTATAGATAAAATAATTTTTAACAATTCATTCTAACATAATTTATTAATTATTGATAATTAAATCATTTTCTATAAAAAGTAATAAATATCAAATAACTTTTAGTGTACTAGTAATTGTTATAGTTATTATTAATTCTTGACGCAGTATAGATAAAATAATTTTTAACAATTCATTCTAACATAATTTATTAATTATTGATAATTAAATCATTTTCTATAAAAAGTAATAAATATCAAATAACTTTTAGTGTACTAGTAATTGTTATAGTTATTATTAATTCTTGACGCAGTATAGATAAAATAATTTAACAATCATC
>NW_001855812.1:0-1978 GCF_000209125.1 Entamoeba dispar SAW760
AAAGAATTTCTTATTGAAATTATTTAATGAATTGTTATATAATGGTAATGAAACAAATATTTAATTTGTTCAATGAAGAAAAATATTAATATATAAGAAATGAGATAATTAGATAAATATAATTATAGATAAATAAGTTATTTAAATTATCTGTTAAAAATAAATATTTATCAATATTGAAAATAAAGAAAAATAAATATATTAAATCAAATTGAAAAACAATTATCATAAAATCAAATTGGATGTAAAAAATACATATATGTATCAAAAGAATGATTATTATACAATATTATAATCATTCAGTTATTAATTAATGATAAATGGAAGTGTGTAGAAACATATTATGATATTTCTAAAACATATGATAGTATTAATCATCAATTTGTTCATCAATATTTAATTTATTTTAATATCACATTTGTTCTAATTAAAAGCATACTATATATATTAAATATTACACAATTATAATTATATTATAATCAACAAAATGAATGTATAATTAATGTAGAAAGATGAATAATACAAAGTGATAGTTTATCTTATCTATTTTTATTATCTAAACAATTATTTAAACAGACTAATAAATTATCTATTAAAATGAATGGAGAAGAAAAACAAGTATAGTTAAAAACATATATTATAATTGATGATTTAAAGATAATACCCAAATGATGAATGAAAAAAACACAAATTAATAAATGAAATATTTAAGGAAGATCACGAAAAAGCAATAAGAGAAAAAGGAAGAGAAATGATAAAAAAGAAGGACATGAAAGAAAAAAGTGAAATTAAGAAGTAGAAGAAGATGAAAAGAATAAAAGTAGAATGTTGAGATTATAAAATGAAAGAAGATAAAAAAGAATAATTCAAAATGAGATAATAAAAGATGAAAATAATGATGAAATAATGGATGTATTTTTTATTATAGAAATTAGAAATATACAATAAAAAAGTGTTTAATTTATTGATGCAAATTATTTAACTTTATTTTATTTATGCAATTTATTTTATTCATTTTTATTTTATGATTTTTATTTATATGTATTATTTATTATTAGTGTTTATTATATAATCAGTTATTAATGTTATATGATTAGTATATAATATGTATTAAATAATATATAATAAATAATAAATTCATATGATATAGATAGAAGATATAAAAATTAAATAAATAATAATAAATAATAAAGAAATAATAAGAGAAAAGAAATGACATAATAATAAATAAAATATATAAATAAAAAGATAAATAAAATCAATATAATATAAATAAAATAATAATAAATATAAAGAGAAAATTGATATAAAATATAAATATATAATCAAAATGAAAATAAGATAAAGAAATGTATTAATATATAATAAATTATATATAAATAGAAGTGTATTAATATATAAAATAAAATATAAATAATAAGAATATAAAAGTAATAAAATATGATAAATATAATAATAAAGAGATAATATGATGATATATAATACAATAATAAAAATAAATATAATAATAAAATTTATAAATATATAAAAATAAAATACAAAATAAAATAATAATAACATAATAATAAAAATGTATAATTACATTGAATCAAATATCATTTCTGAATCATTTATATTTCATAACAATTTACCATAAAATGATATAAAATATAAACAAATATAAATGAATATATAATGATTATTTAATTTACTTTTTTATTTTTTATTTTTTTTTAGGAGCAAAATAATAAAAAGTATTATTTTATTGATTCAAAATATTTTGCCCTTTTCTTTTTGGGGTTTTTTATTTAGATGCATTATTTCTTTGCTTTGGTTCCCGTTCTTAATCATTTTATTCTTCCAATACAGCCATGACATTGTCATAAATTAACTATAAATAAATACACACTGATACTTTATTTGATGTTATTCCAAATCAAATTATAATAGAATTGTTTGTATGAAAGAAACAACTAGGATTAATAATGGTGTTAAAGTG